>NC_047650.1:42133739-42133995 GCF_902201215.1 Prunus dulcis
TTGAATTTTTGAGTAAACCTAAGTTACATAGTTTAAAAGAATTACAAAAAAATGCAGTCACCAAAACTGTCCAAATCATCCAAAACAAAGATAAACAATTAAGATTTCTCCANGAAGAGGTTAAAACCAAACGAATTGAGCAACAACTAAGTCATACGTCTTTTCAATCCCAAATACAACAATTTGAAGAAAAACTAAAACAAGAAGTCTGTTCTGAGTTACCCACTGCGTTCTGGCATAGGAAACAACATGTTGT
>NC_047650.1:42134117-42134194 GCF_902201215.1 Prunus dulcis
GAATAATCCGTAAGAGTAAGTCACCCTAGTCTTGTCCTGCTTTCTATGTCCAGAAAAATGCTGAGTTAGAACGTGGT
>NC_047650.1:42134207-42134356 GCF_902201215.1 Prunus dulcis
TCATTAATTACAAACCACTTAATACTGTNTTAGAATGGATTCGATATCCAATACCTAACAAAAGAGACTTAATCAACANATTAGAAAAATCAGTCATCTTTTCNAAATTTGATATGAAAAGTGGATTTTGGCAAATTCAAATTTCTGAG
>NC_047650.1:42134387-42134625 GCF_902201215.1 Prunus dulcis
CTTTCGGTCATTATGAGTGGAATGTTATGCCCTTTGGTCTTAAAAATGCTCCTAGTGAATTCCAGAATATAATGAATGAGATNTTTAATCCTTTTAGCCATTTTTCCATAGTTTATATTGATGATGTGCTTATATTCTCTGAGTCTANNGAACAACACTGGAAACATCTGTATAAGTTTTTACAAATTGTTAAACAAAATGGTTTAGTTGTCTCTNCTAAGAAAATTAAGTTATTCCA
>NC_047650.1:42134660-42134788 GCF_902201215.1 Prunus dulcis
AGTCACAGATTAGTCCCATAGATCGAGTTATCCAATTTGCTGATAAGTNTCCTGACCAAATCCTAGACAANAGTCAACTCCAGAGATTTCTAGGATCTTTAAATTATGTTTCTGATTTTTATCAAAAT
>NC_047650.1:42134810-42134874 GCF_902201215.1 Prunus dulcis
TATTTGATCGTCTCCAAAATAATCCTCCTNCATGGTCATCTGCTCATACTGAAATTGTCAAACA
>NC_047650.1:42134956-42135519 GCF_902201215.1 Prunus dulcis
AATGTAGGTTATGGAGGTATCCTCAAANAGAGAGTCACTATCTGGTCAATCTGAGCAAATCATTCGATTTCATTCNNGCACTTGGTCCCAGTCACAAAATAATTATAGTACTATTAAAAAAGAAATATTATCTATTGTATTATGCATTAATAAATTTCAATCTGATTTATTAAATCAAAATTTTNTAGTCCGAGTTGATTGTAAATNTGCTAAGCATGTATTAGAAAAAGATGTTCNAAACATTGCATCCAAACAAATATTTGCACGATGGCAAGCTATTTTGAGTATTTTTTATTTTGAAATTGAATATTTGAGAGGCAGNGAGAATTCTATTCCTGATTTCCTTACCAGAGAATTTCTGCAGGGAAAAGAATGGNAGAAAGAAGAAAAGAAAGAGAAAAAGATGAGAAACAAAAGGGTCAATCAAGCCAACCTAGTCAACCCCAGTCACTNCGAGTCCTCCCGCCATCAATGAGTCAAACCAAATATGAGNCTCCTTCCCAGATCGTCCCTTTCCCGGGATGCTCTNCAATCCAAATTAGTAACAGGTTTGCCAACCTAGG
>NC_047650.1:42135550-42135625 GCF_902201215.1 Prunus dulcis
CAGTCTGCTTTAATTTCTAGTCATGATCCCTTTCAAGATATTGCTGTTTCTAACCCCCCCCCTCCCCCAATTGTT
>NC_047650.1:42135634-42135784 GCF_902201215.1 Prunus dulcis
AAAACATCTCCATACATGGTCAAGAGTCATNGTCACCTATTTGTCATTGAGTCCAANTACAATTCGATTGCTAATCCCATCACNATTGCTAAGTCTTATTTTCCACCAAATAGTCATTTCATTCCCCCAGCACCTTTCAAGAACCTCAAA
>NC_047650.1:42135795-42217187 GCF_902201215.1 Prunus dulcis
ATATATATATATATATGTATTATGGCATATGTGTATATACATGTATATATGTATATTATAAATAATAAATATATATAGCCGCTCGGCTATACCTTTAAAATATTCGAATATATAGTATAGCCGTGCGGCTATACTATTCTATACTATTTTAATATACAATTTTGTCATATTATTTTAGGGTGCAGGGCTAAATACCACTCAAGCTAATTGGGCTAGAGTTATTTCTTCAATTATTTTATTTATACAAGCGATATTGTGGAATGAGAATTTAAATTCTTTCCTATACCTCCCATTCTAATGATTTTCGGCTATTAGCCCATAGCTCAAGAATAAAAAAATCTGCTTTGAGATACATCAGTATATTCTCTGCATACGAAAAATTGGATGCAAAACATTCTAATGAGGCAACGAAGAGAAGAGTTCTGGAATAAATTGAAGTTATCAGGGGTCATATGGCATTGATATATATATGAACTATTCTAAATGAGATTAGATGAGAAGAAGCATCTCATTCTTACATATACCATACCCACATGCAGCTGAAATTCCCAATGTTAAGAGGGGAGAAAAGTGCAATACCTCTCTTGTATCTTGCAAGCGTAGGAGATCCAATATTTCATGAGGACACCGGTTTAATAAGGAAGCAAATTGCATCCAATCATACATTAATACCGGCAGTCACAGCCCACAATATACTCAAATTTAATAAAGAGAAATAGGGAGGAGAAGGAGGAAGGGAGGGGGGGGTGTTGGTGTCAAAATCAAAGGAGAAAGAGAAAGTTAGGAAAGACGCCAAAGTCAAGCCATGTACTACTATTGGCCATACAATGACGGCACTTACCCAGAAGCTGAAGGTTTGAGTCCTGCTGAAATGGCCCTATATTTTTTTAGGGTAATGTACTGTGGAAAGGAAAAACACAAAAGAAGAGCTTCTCTTGGAGGACAAAAGAAAAAAAAAAGAGCCAAAACAAGATAAACAATACAGGAAAGAGGCATGGACTAACAACATTCAAGGGTGCTCAGCATTCCCCATTAACGTCTCTAACTAATCAAATATGCTAGCTCTAGAATGTAATAATATAAACAAGGCAGAATGCCCAATTCGCACTAGCACTCGTCTTTTATTCTAGGCAAGTACTACTACTACGAAGTCAGAATTGTAACTACTAAGAAGAATACCTGCACGACCATTTGCAGAAGATGCATGCATGAAATTGAGCTTGAAATCCACCCACTATTAGCACATATATCTATCATGGCCTGGATGATTCGCATACTTTGATCCAATACTGACTTCTAGTCTGTGACGTAATCACTGATTGGTAGTTCTAACTGCGAGAAATGTGCCTGAATGCAGAATTCATGCCTGGTAAGAGAATAAAACGATGAGAGAACTAAAAAGGAAAACGGCATGAAGTTTTTATTCGAAAAAACATATAGTTGAAGACAACTCTGACCTGAAAGAGCAGATTGGCTTTGACATGTGGATCATCTAAGCGGTCCTTATCCACTTTATATCAAACTCAGGTTCAGCATTGTCCAAGCCATAGTAAGCTGGATTAAACATCTGTAGAAAACTATGCTCATGTAAGATTTTGTACAGGCTCAATAAATCAAATACTAAGGACACAAAATAATAAAAACCAAAGGCTTTTAACTTGTGTCTTCACCACATTTAAGTACAAGAGGATCATTGTCACAGCAGCAATGCAAACGATAGGCATTCTGAACTTTAACATAAATAAAAATAAATAAAAAAAGATAGGTGTAGAGTATTGAAAAAATAAAAAGGAAAATGGTTTATTGATTAGATATAGGACTGCAAGTCTTCATCCATTGACTTTATTAGATTTTCTGATATTCAAAACTCCAAACAACCTGATTCCTAGTATTTGAGGCAAATATTCAGAAAGTAATATGATTTGTTAGGTGCGGGAAGATTGTGATGGGCATCTACTCCCATCTTTCTTGTAGAATCTGAGCAACTGTTGATTATAAAGGGAGAAAAGCATGTAATCTGATTCACATATTTCTTTCTTTCCATTTTTTATTCTATATAGTCATGTGTGACCAAAACCATCATTTGAAATATATCTGTGATTTATATTGGAAAATCAACATATCTCTTATTTTTTTCCCATCATAATATTATGTTCCCTGCCACTGCAAGAGAATCAACACTTACGTAAATTTGTCCTGAAGAACAGCTGCTGCAATTTACTAATGCTAGAAACCTTTGTAAATATAGAAACCAAATGAAAAAGATATCGCACAAATTTTTCCTTACCTTAATAATGACCAGATGATGACCCCATGCCAATGTGCTGGTACAAACCAATACCATATGCCTAATCAGTATATAGAGTAAGAAAATGATCTTTTTATATTCCCTTTTCCTAATGTGTTTTTCAGGAAAGACTCATGCTTACTGAGGTAAAACAGAAATGCTTGAATCTTGTTCCTCAACCAGAGATCTATCTTTGTCATTCAGACCGGCATGGTGCAATCCAATGCCAAACTGCAAGGTGTGCCTCAGGTTAAAGAACCATATGCTGGGCTTCTTCTGGCATACTAAGAAACTGCCTTGTGACGTTGCCAACTTCAATAACAGAAAAGCACACAAAAAATCGAATCAATGCAGCAGCCGAAACCGAAGAAAAAAAAATCCAAGCTTGAGTTGAGAGAGAGGCTCAAGACCGAGTATTTGAATTTTGAAGATTGGACTACGAGTGCAAGCTTCGTGTTCGTTTCTCAGTCTCTATAATGTTTCAAAAACAGAGTAAACCAATTCAATAAAAATGAAGGGTGGTTGTTGTTGGTTTTCCAAGTTTTTAAGAATTATACCATGCACCATTAAAGTCAAAGGGCCAGGCCTCCTAATTGGGAAGAACCCAAGAACACTCTGGTAGAAATCAAGGGATTTCTCAACCGATCTGCACACCAATGAGATGTGATTCAAGGACTTCAATTGCAGCATGCTTTCTTTCATCATTTCATAACACTCTATTTCTCAACTTGGAAAATATTACGTGCAATAAGCAAATGGAGAGAACTGGATTGAAGGCTACATATTCGGGTTTAAAATAAATAGAGTTGAGGGGAGAAAATGGCGGAATGTTGCATATATATGGCATGCGTTTTCTGTCTTTTTCTTCTCAGGTGACAGCCTGACAGGTAAGGTTTCAGATGGTGAGATATCTATTACATGAAGGTTCCACGTTATGTTGGTGACTCCATTACTCGTTTCTTCTGCTGACACGTAAGGTCCTGATGATTCTGAAGACCTTTTACTCCAACCAAGTTGCAGTTGCAGAGACGAGGAAACTTCTTATTAGCTGCAAAGTAATTGGTACATTTTTCTTCTTCCTTTTCTTCCTCTCTTTATTTTGCATGTAATTTTACACAAACCCAGTTCAGACCAAATGTTGGCGAGAGTAAACACACACTAATTAAAAGGGGAGATTAATATCCTTATTCACAGGTCAAACTAGTTTTAAGAAGGAAGAATCTAGAGCGACTGATAGACAATAAGCCCATCTCTGATTCTGAAGTATCGTAGAGAATACAAGGCAGAGACGAAGTCACGGCCGAGTCTCCCGCTGTCTTCATTTGGAAAAGGTAAAAAAAAAAAAAAAAAAGAGGACACCACCCGCCCTGGCTCCCAGACCCGCCTAGACCAGACCAGGCCTCCTAGGCTCCGCCTAGATCCGCCCAGACCGCCTAGGGGCAGCCCAGATCCTCCCAGACCGCCTAGGCGCCGCCTAGATCCTCCTAGGCCGTCTAACTACGAATTCGAGTCTCTATCCGTGGCTACCATGGCGTCCAATTTACGTATGTTTCTGATTTTGCAATTTTGTTTTTGTTTGTTTACATGGAAAACGATTATCAGAGAGTTTCTTCTAAGGATTTTAAGATTTTATAGCATCAGAGTTGTTATCTTAGTGGAGATTTCAATAGCTGAATGACATTTGATGATTTTCATAGAGAGAGTCCAATCCAATCCAATCAACGCAGCAGCCGAAACGAAAGAAGAAAAAAAAACGAAGCTTGAGTTGAGAGAGAGAGAGGGGCTGTTGGCAATAAGAGTATAGACGAGCGGCGGCTATACTCTTTAAATATACAATTTTGTCATATTATTTTAAGGTTTTGGGCTAAAATGCCACTTTAGCCCATTGGGCTAGATTTATTTCTTTAATTATTTTATGTATACAAGTGATATTGGAGAATGAGAATTTAAATTCTTTCCAATACCTCCAATTCTAATGATTTCCAGGTATTAGCCCTTTGAGTAAGAATAAAAAATGAATTTTATTTATAAGAAATAATCAGGTTAAACCCATAAATACAACAATAAAAATAAGGATGCACCAACATTTTTTTTTTTATACAAGATGCACCAACATTTTGTGGATCAAGGAATGTTGAATTTCAGAGTATAAAATTGCTTGTTCCAAGCAGAAGCTTGCTAAATATAAAATATGCAATCTCATTTCCAACCATTAATTGTCCATCAAATTGAAACATGCAATCTCAGTCAAGCAGTAATATTCACCCAATATAATGGAAAATCTAAGTCAGGATATATTTGTAATGGTCATCCAAATACCTATTATAGAGATAACCCATTAAAAAACCAAAAATAATACTGAGTTCAGGCTATTAATACATTAGATACAGGGCCTTTTGGCAATGACATTACCTCCAATGAACCATGCATCACCAATTGTATAAAACCAATGCCAATTAGCTTCACAGAATCCAAGAAAACGTCCACTGAAGGGCTTCTTAAACATGTATTAGCCTACATTGTTTCCTCAAATTGAAACATGTTTGAACCTGAGTTTATATTACGCCTAAACAGATGGAATGAAGGTGGACAATTTTGAACCCAGATAACAAATTCAAACTAATGACTGGTTTTCAACATTTGAAGTTTTACCTTTCATAATAAAAATGTGTTTCTATTTAGAATTGGAATTAAAGAAAATGTATATCTCCATAAAATGGTAAAACTTTAAACACCCAGAATGTTGAAGGCATGTTCAAATCCTATAAAAGGTCTAGAACTCAAAATGGGCCAAGCTAGAGGCAGTGCAATTGTTGCCACAACGTTATTGTTGTCTTGTTGTGAGATTAGTGATGCGACCAACTACACCATTGGAGGTGATGATGGTTGGAACTTTAAAGTCCATGACTGGCCTACTGGCAAGAAATTCCACACTCACGATACATTGGGTAAGTCTTAAATTGGCCAACTTTTATGTTGAATCATGTCTAACTTTGAAGTATAAAGTTGTTGAATTATGTCAATTTTTATTTTCCCTTTGTTTTCTGAAATATTTTCATATTCGTGGGTTTTGATAGATCTTAACGAATATTTTCCGAAAAAACACATTGCAGAAAAAGGGAAAAAGAAAAAGAAAATTGTAGGATGAAAGTTATGATTCCTCAAAATATAGAAATGAAAATTTGAGGATTGAGAAAACTATGACAAGGTATTGCCATATTTTGTTAGGAGGGTGAAATTTTTGTTAACTCGTACGATTTTTAATTGGAGTCTAATATATCAATTCGTTTAGTAACACTTAGAATTCACTTTGGAGGAGGTCATGAATTCAAATTTCTTTGGCCTGTTCAATCAAATAATTAATTATTGGCTTGAATTTTCTTTTTTCTAGGGAAGATCTATGAAGATATCTGATGATAAAAAAGCAAAGAGAAAGAGACCCCATGCCAACACATCTTAGCATTATTTTCGAGAGCATGATCTCCAAATTTTAAAAGGAACGTCTTGTATTTTTATTTATTTTTGTTAAAAGACGGGATAAAAGGGAAAAATATTCATCTTTGTATTAATCCTTCATAGGTATTTAGTCTCTGCAGTCTTGATCTCTTGGACCACAGGAGTTCAAGAGATTGTGGTCACCCACCATTGGATATTAATCCAATGGTAGTCTCTGTGTCTAATTATTGAATACAATTATTGTTAATTTTCAAAAAAAGTGAAAGATATCTTGTTTAGTACTTAAGAGCTAAAACACATTAATGATCTTGTTATAATGACATTTTATTTGCAGTGTTCAAATACAATATGGACAGCACAATGTGGTGGTGGTAGATGAAAATGGTTACACAACATGCACAATAGGCGACCAAGTTCTCATCAGGAAATGATGAAATCAAACTTCAATTCAACATGGACAAAACTAATTCATCTGTGGGTTTCCTGGTCACTGTGCTGCCGGGATGGAGATGGCAGTAACTGCCACATGATCAAATTGACCTACCTTGGTGTTTACTTGCAGTAATTTTTTTTATAATAAGTGACAATAAAATCAGCTTTTGATTTTTATTATTGCCAAACCTCTCTCTCTCTCTCTCTCTCTCTCTCTCTCTCTCTACCTACTTAGAACATGGTTGGTTAATTATTCTATAGAGACAATGCGTCTTTTCCTTTAGAAGTCTCTTTCTACCAGAGATAATTTTTTAGGTTTCTGTAAACCTAATGGAATAAAATTTGTTTAATTCATGCAATACCATATGCATTTTGCAAGACCTAAACTTTAAAGTAGAGATTAAATGAGTACTATACCTCAATATTATTTTCCTAGACCTGTTCACTTAGGAATTCTTCTAGTGTGTTCTAATGAGAAAACTTTTAATCGTACATACCACTTTCTTTCTTTTTCCTTTTCATTCGTATTTTATTTATGACATTACTTATATGGGCCACAAAAGAGACTTTTTTCCCCTTTGAGTGAGTATCAAACTATTCTTTCTTTTGTTAAAAAAATAAAAAAAAGAGGGTATTCTCACACACGCACAATATTATAAGTATCAAACCATAGACCACTAGTTTGCATGCCAACAGCAATACCAATGACCTATTATTTCTTCATCACAAAGTAGTAGTGAAACTTACAATACATCCAGCTATATAGAGTATACTGGGTATATAGCGATTATATTATATATAATTAAATATATATGAGATCAGCCTAGGCTGCAGTGATGGCAATTTTCATGCCAGATTGGCAGTGGCCTGGGAAATTGCAAATGAAGAAGTTCTGTCCTTTAGCAAGCTTGATCTGATCTTTTCCAGTCTGAAAGACTTTGGCAGCTCTTGGAGGGCTACATGTCTGATACCCAGCCTTGTTCACAACCACCACATTGTGAGCAGAAGACGCGTAGTTGAAAACTATAATCAAATATGCAAGAGGTCAGGGTACTAAGATTAATCAAGATTATATGCTAAAGTACAAGCTAATTCAAAGGTTTAGTTAAAAAATTTATTTGACTTTAGACAATTAAGAAAATCCAAGTCCTCTCAAACTCATGCCAGTTTTTACGATCTACTTTGTATCTTGTGAAGCATTTTGGTCTTTTCCTTTCCTAAGGGAGGAAGAAACAGAGTTTGGTTGCAGCATAAAAACCTCTTAAACCACTTGAGTTTCAATTTATTTTATTTTTTTAATCGCTTGAGTTATAAATTATTTTTAAATTTTTAACCACTCGAGTTACAAATTACTTTTATATTTTTAATTACTTGAGTTACCGATGATTAGCCGAACATGGGCTTACTAGGCTTCTGCTCAGAAGTACTTTTCCTGGTGAAAAGAATTCAGTCTCTAAATCAGTCCAAATTAAAAGGAAAAAGAACTTGAACAAAGGACCCAACTTCATGAATTTTCCTATACTAATTATCAATCAAATAATCTTCCTTCAATGTTGTATATAATTTACTAAGCAGAAGAAGAAAATAATATATATGCTTTTAGTTTGTATATACTAACCAAGCACGTCACCGGCTCTAAATGACTTCCCCTTAGGCCACCCAGCAACGTTAAACGTCCAACCACCTGCATCCCCAACAGTGTAGCTTCTGGCTTCAGCCCATTCACATTGGAGCAGCAGCAAACTCAGGCACATCACCAAAACCACACCAACCCCTGCACTGCCTCTACCCTGACCCATGATCTCAAACGGCACCGTTTAGTAAACTTGAAGTCCAATAACAACAACAACAACAGAGAGAGAGAGAGAGAGAGAGAGAGAGAGAGAGAGGGGTTAAGTTGTGACTGATAAGGATGAGGGGTGTGGCCTTTTTAATGAGGGTGGTAGTGGGAGTCGTAGGACCCAGTTTTTGACATATAGATCCATTATAACTTTATATTTTAGAGAAAAACCCTTCAAATCAGTGGCGGTTCTATGCATGGGGCAGACTTAGATAGCTACTGCCCCAACTCAAATTTTTCCAAAAAAAAGCTACATTTGATATCACTCAGCCAAAAATTTAAAAAAATAAATCAAAGGAAGCCTATACACTTGCTCTCTGCACACCCAAGTTTCATTTCTTGTCTAGTATGTAAGTTTTGTCCAATCGATTTTTAAATTATGAATCCGCTATTTCTTCAAGTCCAATATTTTGGAAGAGAAAAAAAACCATAGCGTGCTTTTAAGTATAAAAATAGTAACACATTAAGAACCAATCACTTAGAAAATAACAAGTGACTAAAAGCATCCACAATGAGGGGGTGTAAATTCGGGGGTGTAAAGCCACTTTTACATCCCCTTTACACTTTCGGGGGGTGTAAATACGTTTTTCGCTCAAATGAAAAAAGATGTAAATCTAATATATAATTGTTTTGTTTGTCTTAATTCGTTTTTGTGTTAAATTTGTATTTTATGTTTACTTTATAAAATTAATTTTTTTTATTAGGTTAATTTTAATTTTTCAAACAAATAGACCTAAAAATATTTAAATTCAGAGAAGATATGATTTCATGCAAAAACATTGGGGGAGCATGAAAACCACAAATGAGCAAACAACATGTGAATTTTTTTTCCAGCAATTACTATAGCCGTGGGTCCCAGACTTTTATGATGACTTTTCTTTATTTTTCTTCTTTTTTCTCAGGTGAGTCCCGCCTGCAAAGGATGTAAAAATAAATATAAATATATATTTTATTTTACATCCCTATGGTGATAATGTATATTTACATCTCTTTACATCTCCTCATTGGAAACGATTCTGATGACAAGAAGTGTATATTTAACATACACCCTTATATATACCCCCAGTGTAAATGCTCTAAGGAGGGTTTTTTTCTCTCCAATCCCTCTATGTGTTTCTACATAAAATATGCAGTTGTCAATGTGTTTTTCCTAATTTTCTCTTTATGTCCGCACACAACCACCAAAAGGCATGGGATGGGGGTGTGGTGGTGTGTCAGGATGTGGTTGCAAAAGTCATGATGCGGTTCGGCCTATAATGCCACAGAAGTTGTCGATGCACCCAAGCCCTGCCCCTTGACCTCCACACCCACTTGGCCTCTTGAGACGGGTCTTGAAGTCATCACCCACGCCAAAAATAATTAAGACGAGCCTGTTTGGGCAGAAAAGAAACAAACAACACAGCTTGACTCTTTTCATTTTTCTACATAAAAGTTAACCATTTTTGCAGGCTCTTCTAGGTAGAAATGACTAATTCCAGCATAAACAATAAGTAGTCTTGTCTGTGTAGAAATATTATTGTTTATACCCTCAAAATATCGCAGCCTCTTAAATAAACTAAGAGCATCGTGCTCATTGTAAGCTTGCCACTAGAGCTTCTTCAGGGGAAAAGGCAAAACAGTAAGAAAATCTCATTTGTTTTGCCAAATTAACATTTTCATACTCTAAGAGAAGAGACAAATGGATAGGCAAAATATACACATTATCCTCAACAAAGTAATATTGCCTATTTTAAAGTGAAGAGATGTATTGAGCCCCACATATTTTTATTATTATAAAATATAATTTTCTTTTGCTTTTTGTGGTGGGTGAAAAGAGATAAATGTAAAAGATGAAAATAGATAATATAATATTGCATTGCCTACTAGTTCATTTGCCTAGTTCATTGGAGTGAACAATTTTTTCCAAGAGGCAATTGAATAGGCAACATGCCACATCAGTCTATATAGTACACTTTTGCCTACTTCGTTTGCTTGTACCCTTGGAGATGTTGGTGTAAACCCTTAATAGACTGAATATAAATGAAAATAACTTATGCGTCAAGTAATCGAACTTTAACCAAACGATTGTGAATTGAGTGGAAAGCTAACTCAATATTTGTTCTTTTCTATGCCTAAAGACAAATAAGGACTTTATAATCTCCCTAATACAATGACTAAAGAACAAAATTTTGGTGATAATTGGTGAGAACCTAGATTTGTGTTAAAAAAAACTGCACTGCAAAAAGAATTCGTGCCCTAGCTCGATTATAGGCAGGTCATAAAATGTTGATAGATCTCATCCAAAAGAAAAGAAAACCAACATATTTTAATAAATCTTATAAATCCAGAACTCGACGTTAAAAAATCATATAAAATTATGATGCAATAAAACAATGGAGTTACGTACGATATTTCTAGATTAGCATTATACCTAGTTCTCTTTATTCTTCTTTCGCGAAATAAGTAGCTTTCTGTCCAATAGCGACTGCACTTTCACATTTGTTTAATTAGTATATTACCTTTCGGAGTGTTAGTTCTAGTCTTCAAAGTAGCACATTACCACTTGAAGAACAAAACTTTGAGTCTGGTATACTACCACTCCGGACATCGACACTATATCTCGAAGCGCACACACACACTATCATGCTAAGCGTATACTTTGGCACTTAGAGTAATGATAGCACATAACCCATGCCTTTTTTTTTTAGGATCGAATACCTATGGTCTTTTGAAAGCAATTCCAATTGTATTATGTACACCTCTTTCTGTTCTCAAAATTCAAGTTTACGTTATTGTGCCAACAAACCCACCATGACCAAACTGTCAACTTCTTGGACTTTTTTACACAAATTCAGCAAATTTTCCGCCATCATATATCCAATGGCCCCCGCACTTGAAGGAAAATTTGCCTCTTCTTTTTTTTGTTTATCTAATCTTGGTCCGATGATGGAGTTGGTGGGAGAAGAAGAGGGAGGATATGCGTGTAGGCTAAACTTGTTTTTTCCTTAAAAAAATGGAAAGATCATTAAAAAATAAAAAATAAATATTTAATAGCTGGCCATCTTATCAGACATACAAACATAAACCATCACATAACTACTCAATTAGGTGGTCGTCATTGTCAACGGGTCAAGTCTAGTAAAAAAGAGTCTTAACTTGCAAATCAGAGATCTCAAGTTCAAATATGCACGACATCATAGTGTGTGTATACAAGGACTGAGGTAGTTTAGGCCTGAGATGGCCTTGCCCCCAACAATTTGTTCTGAGGTAGTTTAGGCCTGAGATGGCCTTGCCCCCAACAATTTGTTCTCAACAAAGTAAAGCTTGGGCTTTAGTTCATATATTTAACAATGCGAACCATATAACCATTCTAATGCCCCCGTTGCAATCCATAATAACTTCATTTATTAATATGTAAAATGTTTGTGGGCTCATTACACAACTGACATAAAAAAAGTAAAAAATTAAAAAAGGAATATAAAATAAATAGTTTAAAGAGAAATTAGATTTTATCAAAAGAATTTTCTATTTTGATACATGAAATTAAGTACAAAGTTCTTTAAAAATGTCCATTTCCCCCCTTCTCTCTAGTATAAACTATTGCTTGTACTAAAAAAAAAAAAAAAGTTGTTGGCATTATCTCTACAAGGCATGACTTGGCTCTCCCTCTTAACCCCTATTCATCAACAAACAAAATATGAAAAAAAAGAAAAAAAGAAAAAAAAAGAATTAGAAGGTTCAAATTGGCCAAAAATCTAGCTAGTGGATCCACTAAGAGTATTTTTTGTCTATTTGTGTCCATCTCTCGCACCATGTGAAAAATCACATTATAAGAGAGTTAGGAACCTATATTTTATAAACAAATCTAAACGAAAAATCTTCTTTAAGGTCAGGTGGTAATGGATTATTATTATTTTTTTGTTGGTGTCATTCAAAAAAAAAGTACATCACTGTACAAAATCTTGCTATACTTAGCCCCAAGTAACTCAATTTCATTCAATATTACTGTTCACACCAACAATTGATAAAACTATTAGTAAGGTCAATAAGAACACTTATTAATCATATAAACCAAAATTTATGATACCTCAAAATTTAGAAATGAAAATTGGAGGATTGGGAAAATTATGACAAAGGTACCTTAATTTGGTAGGAGAGGATGAAATTTTTCTGAACTCGTACGATGTTTAATTGGAGTCTAATATGTCAATGATCAATCTAGAAAACTATTTTATTTGCAGTGTTCAAATACAACATAATGGACACCACAATGTAGCGGTGGTAGATGAAAATGGTTATACCACACCACATGCACAATAGGCGACCAAGTTTTCTCATCAGGAAATGATGAAATCCAACTTCAACACGGACAAAACTACTTCATCTGTGGCTTTCATGGCCATTGTGCTGCTGAGATGAAGATGTCAGTTTCTTTTTTTCTTTATCCCTACTTCTCTCTCTCTCTCTCTCTCTCTCTCTCTCTCTCTCTCTCTCTCTGATTGACCTCCTCATTAGAACCCCTCGTTGCAACCCGTCATTACAATCTCTCTATTGTTGGAGACCATATGGGCAACGTGGGGCCTTCATTATATGCATTTTGGCAAGCCAGTGCCTGCTCTCCTTTAGCTGACTTGTTTATTTTGGGCTTCAGCTCTGCCTCAGCACCAAAAGAAATAAATATAAATAAACAAAAAGCATACGAGCACTGCTCCAATGACCTCTTATCTCTCCAATAACAACATAGTTATTCCCAGAATTATTAACAAATGCAAGTCATATATACTAAAACCAAAATCTCTAGATAGTTCGAAAACTTAATGACATGACCTAATATCCATATGCATCACATATGTTGCGGTCGTTATTGTCTCTGCCCACCACACAAGCAAGTAGCTTCGTGAGACTTCCCAATGCTGCATACTGGACCCAATTACTTATTTACTGTCTCCTTGTCACTGTAAATAAGAATTTAAGAAATAAACTTTTTAATAACCGGAAAATAAAACAGATTTACAGGAAAATAAAACAATTCTATAAATTTGACTATATATCCCACTAATTTATTTTCTTTTTCCTGAATTTCAAGTGCACTAGTCATAGAGAGAATAAATATTGAAGAAGTATCTATTATATCTTACAAGAAAATAAACCATCTGAGTGGAAAAAGAAATACAAGCACCCTTTTCTTTTTGAGTTATTTGAATCCCGGCAGCCAGTATAGTTCTAAAATTTGGAACAACTCTTTAACTTTCTTACTTGAAGTTATGTCCCTTATCTAATTTTTAATCGAGTTAAAACAGAAAAGTAAGCAATAACTACAGATCACTTATTTTTTTAGAAAGTACTGTATGATAGGGTATGTACGGTCACATTATCCATTCACGGGTATAAGTGAATGATATGGTTAATATTTATCACTTTTAGAGTATAATATTAATAAATATCTATTATACTACGTGAACGAGTTATATATGTAGCGGTAGTCTAATACCACACTATAATTACTCCTTATTTAGTACCAAATAGAGTCTAGAGGCTTTCAACTGCTAAAGTCATACAAGCTCACATCCCACAAATGTTGGTCTTACATTAATCATATGGATAAGACCATGGTAGTTCTATGTGGTTTTTTTTGTTAAATTTTGAGAAATCCTGACAAATAAGAAAATAGATGCTCTATGCTAATTAAAATGCCAATAACTAAAGCCAACGGGATCTAGTTAGTGGAAAAGAATTTTGACTTGCAGACCAATGATCTCAGGTTAGAACTACATGACATCTTTGATAGTGTGTGAGAAACTACACCCTCCCCCTACATTGTTTGTATTAAAAAAAAAAATGATAACCAAAAAATTTAATACAAGAAGGTAAACTAGAACAACTAACAACATGTTAAAATTAAAAGAAAAAAAATAAAAACGAAACAATGTCACGTGCTAATAATGATCATGTGCTCTAGTAATATCTAGTCTCCACTATATTAAAGGAGATCTTGAGTTCGAATCTCATTGAATACATTTCTTAATAGAGAAAACAACATAATTCCTAAAAGAAAAACGTTTGACATGCACCAGAGCATGTGCCAATCCAGTTTAATATCTTTATATTACATCTATATAGAAAGAGAGAAACACAATATTGAAGTTGGCATTTGTTTTTTTTTCTTCTTCATATGCTTTTATTTGTCACTTCTCATCACAATATATCATTGCAGTTCAAATCCAGAATAAAAGAACAAGAGAAGAAGGAAAAAACTGAAAGAGAAAAAAAGGAGCTGTTGTAGTTTACCTAGATGAGTTTCTTGTAGCAGCTTCCTGATCAGGAGCCTTGTCCACTGGCTCTGATGTCTCCTCTGCAGGAGAAGTTGGTGGTTTGAGAAGAATGGCTCCAAGCCCTATTTCATGAACAGCTATAGATGGATGGTTGTTTGCATTATTATAGATGAGCACATCCTCTGCCGATTCAGATGGGTTGGAAAACTCCACAGAGTTTAGCACATTCAAGAGGTCCCTCCTAAGGCTTTCAATTGCTGATATAGGCACTTCTGACCTCTTCTTTGATGGAATATGAGATTTGAAGATGTGTGGTTCTGCATCATCACCTGCAAATTTGGAAAATACCTATTTTATTTTCCAATACAGAAGAGTATATGGAAACCTTCTCTAGCAAATTTGGACCGTAGATTTGAGACTATAGTTCACCTAACCAATGGCCCAAATTCAAGGTCTTACATTATAATATGCTAAACTGTTTGATGAGATATATGTAATACTTTCATTTTTCAGCCACATGATAACATTTCCCATGTACATATAAACTTCAAGACCAACAAACACTTTGCTATTATATTTTGTAAGGACCCCAATCCTTTACTCAGATTTTCTCTGTTAAGATTTATTTGAGTTTTAATATAGTGGTGCTAGTTAAAGTCGCGTGACAAAGTTTTTTTTTGTCTTTTTATCTACTTTCTACTCGTATACACGTGTCAATGTTTTAACTTTTAGATTGTATTTTAATGATCTCGCAGTTTTTTTTTTTTCCACATAGAATTTGATTACATTGGATAGCTTCAAGGTATGTTGAAGTAAGAAATGAAGGTATGGTGGAATAATTTTTTATTCGTTGAGATTAGAAAGGATAAGTTGTAAGGTATTGACATCCTACCATTTTGGTAGGGAAAATTTACAAATTAAAAAAGTTGAAGCTTATATAATTTCCAAAAAGTTGAGAGGGTGATGGGTAACCTTGAATTTGATTCTCTATATCGGCATTGTGCTTTGAAGAGCTGCCATCATCATCTTCAACATTGGTCAAATCGATCACATCATCTTCGATTGTCAAATTATTCTCAGTAGGAACTGCAACATGATGTACATTGTTTGGCCTACTCCTATTCCTTTGAAGGTAGTGCACATGCTTGGGAGTATAGTTTTCCAGAGTTCCCCTCATCCTGTACCTTGATCCACAAGCATTACACAGAACTGGTTTTTCATGTGGTCCATTTCGCCAAAGCGGGGTATCTGTTCATAAGAAATATGAGAGAGAGAGAGAGAGAGAGAGAGAGAGAGAGAGAGAGAGAGAGAGAGAGAGATTATTATATATTGTACTCACTATTCATAAGAGGAACCATGAGTGGTAAGAATCCAAGCATGACTATTAGTTAATCATGATTAATTAGTATGACCATAAGTCAAATAATTAATACAATTAATACTTAATCTAGTTCTATAAATGTCGAAATTAGATGGATGACTCAATTTTTGAATTTCACAATGTCAAACACATGTGATAAGTAATGTAATATCTAGAACTAGTGGATAGATACATTTGTAAAATCTCGAAGGCAATGAATTGTGGAGGTTAGAAGGCTACCTAGGATTTTTTACAATGATGTATATGAGTCCATTTTTAGACCTAGTAGCAACTTGCCCCTCCCTCCCCTTGTCATCCACTTAGAGAGAAAAGAGAGAATCTCTATTTTATTTTATAAAATAAGATTGCATCTCATAAGCTTCTTTTTATTTATTAATTCGTAAATAAGATTGAGGGAGGCCCACCCAATCCTCAAAAGTGATGCCCTTGATTATTATAATTAAAGGCTAAAGAACATGAACAATTTCTAAAGACAACATTCATTGATCTGTATATATGCAGCAAGTGCATGGACTCTGTTTGAATTTGGAGAATAAACAATGGAACTTGAAAAGTGCCCAATTATATCAGAGAAGTAAGGCTGTAGCTTGTTGAGAGTAACATTGAAATGTTAAGGGAACTAGTGTGGATTTATAAGGAGTTGGGCTACTCCCCCCATTGCCAATTGGTTTTGGGGTGGAACTTCAACTTCCTTCATGGTCCCTTCTCTTCGCGTGAACAAAGAAGTTTTGTGTATGAAAGTCTCCCATCTCTCATTTCCTCATTATCTTTCAATTTTAGAGTGAGAGAGTAAACTTTTTTGAGAAAACCTAATCACTGCTCTATGAGAAAACTCTAAAGAAAAATCCCTAGCCGTCGCCCTTTAGCTGCAACCCTTCGTACTCCATCCCATTTCCTCTTCTTCCCTTCCTTTTTCCCTTTGGATTCTTTGTTTTTTGTTTTGTTTTGATTTGTGATGTAGAAGCAGTCGCTGTGAAACTTTGTCATCGTCATGATATAGTTGCCTCTTTTGACCCACGCATGTAAGGACTTGGCTACAACTATTAGCCTTAAATATAATTTTGGAGCTACGAAGCGGGGATGATGTCGAGTTGCGTTGGGTTTAGGTTTAGCCAGTGCAACACTATGGGTTTAGCTGGTATGGCGTTATGGCTCTCTTTGAGTTGCCCGAGAGGATGTGGAGGGATGGTCTTGTTTCTTAGTTTGTTTCATTATAATAATTCTCATGAACTCTTTATGAGTTTGATGTGGTTTGTTTTTTGTTTGGGATATTTTATTTCATTTTGGCATTTGGCTTTCTATACGGATTTGTCGTTCTTCAGTTGCGCGATAAATCTTTATTGCAGGTTTTAGTATATGTGCTTCTGGTTGCTGATTTGAGGATTTTAATCATTTTTTTAGGTTGTGCGTATTTTCTCCAAATCAATTCAACTTATTGCTGCGTTTGGTCACTGGAGAAGTTGTATCCATATTCGGCACCTTAGTCGCTTGGTACTCGTTTTTGTTTATCTTATCAATAAAATACTACCCCTCTTTTATAAATAATTAAAAATTAAAAATTAAGAGAGAGTGAGCTAACACTTTACCATCTCACTCCGTTCCTTTTTCTTCTCATGGAATCTTTCAATGTGCATATGATTTTGAAGGTCCAACATTTGGGAAATTTTCAATAGGAGATGCAGAAATATATTGGAGGTAGATTTTCTATTCTAGCTATAGCTAGGAAGGGCACTAGCTCCTGACTCCAGTCAATGTACCACTTGACTTGGCACAACAACCACAATACCCTAGGTTAGGGTAAATTAGCCAGTCTTCTTAACAAGAGGAGTTTAAGTTGAGCCTCATTCCAAAAACAAATATATACAGGGAAGGGTTAGTTCCAAACACGAGTTGAGCGAAGCTTTGCCTAGAATCATTCGAGTATCTAGCTTGAGCATGCCTCTTCGAACTTGGTTCGATCTTGGGAGTCGATCTTGATGGATATCATTTGACCGTATAATGTTTGTCATTGAAGATTTCTTAAACAAAAAATGTCCACGTGTCTTTGCTACGATCTTAAGACCATTTAGTATTGGATATGTGTTTGTTAAATATTAAATATCAATTTTTATAATTTATGTATTATTATCTTTTGCATATTTCTTTTAAGGACTAACGACAAATGACACCCTTAGGTTTGAGATGATTCTCAATATGGACCCCAGGATATCAATTTTATCAATTTACACCCTTACGTTTGCAACATCGTCCAATTTCATCCTTCCGTTAAGTTGACCATGTGATCAATCATTAAATGTTGACGTGTCTATTGCAGGACCCGCCTACTAACCAACCAGTTCCTAAAAATTTTTATATAAAATGATAAAATAACATAATTTTTTAAAAAAAAAAACTTAAAAAAATATGATCCCCTTCCTAGCCCAACAAACCCAGCCCCTGTTCATCCCCTTCATCGCCATTCTCCTGTTCACCCCCTCCATCGCCACACCTTCTGTCATTTCCCATCACAGCCATCTCAACCATCCCAAACTCGAGTGCCTAGGAAACCCAGTTCCCCATTTGGGTCCTTCAAGCTTTCAAAATGTTGAAACTTCCAACTCCTTTTCCATTTTCCCCAATTTCCCATTTGGGTATTACTTGAATCCAATTTCCTCAACTGGGTTCGAGCAGTTGGGTGCTTTTGAGGCTGTTGAAGCAAACGGAAAAACCCAAATGGCAAAAATCATACATCACATGAAGGCTTTGATTGAATGCTTGAAGAAGGCATGAGGAAAGGAGATGAGCATCCATCCATCATCATCATCCAAATGGGACAACCCTAATCAAGTAAACTTGTTGTACTGCCATTTGATGCATTTGGGCAGACAATGTTAAGAAAAAGAAGGATGGGGCTGGGGTCGAATCTGAAATGCACAGACAAGAAACAAACACTCAATTCCCGAAATTTCTCAGCCCCCAAAAACCCATGGCGCCCAAATCCTTCAACCCCAAAACCCAAACCTACACCTTCCCCCGACCTCCCGTCCCCTTCCCCATAGATCCCAACCTCTCCCTCACCTCCTTCCTCTTCCAATCCTCCACCTCCTTCCCCAACAACCTTGCCCTCGCCGACGCCGACACCGCCAAAACCCTAACCTTCCTCCAGCTCAAATCTCTAGTCTTCAAGCTGGCTCACGCCTTGCTCAACCGCAACATCAAGAAAGAGACGTCGTCCTCATCTTCGCCCAAAACTCCATCCACTTCCCTCTTCTTCTCAATCGTCGCAATCAGTGCCATTGCCACCAACCGCAATCCTCAATACACCGTCCTCGAACTCTGGCCTAAGATCAAGGGCTTCAATCTCCCGACGATAGATCTTCAATTAGGGCTAGGGTTTTTAATTTTTTTTTTAAAATTTTAAATTATGTTATTTTATCATTTTATATAAATTTTTTAAGAAACTGGTTGGTTAATAGGTGGGTCCCACAATAGACATATCAACATTTAACGATTGACCACACGGTCAACTTAACGGAATGATGAAATTGGACGATGTTGCAAACGTAAGGGTGTAAATTGATAAAATTGATACCCAATGATCCATACTGAGAATCACCCTAAACCTGAAGAGTGTCTTTTGTCGTTAGCACTTCTTTTATTTTATTTTTTTTTACTGAAAGTCAAGCTTAAGCTCATATTCATATCCACAAATGAGACAAGTCCAACCAAGCTTGTGCTTAAGCATCTTCTTCCATATACACAACTCAAGCCCAAGCTTAGTTCAAGCTTAGAAGGAACCATTGGAGCTGAGCTTAATCATCCATACTTTTTGTATAAACATGTACATCTTAATCTTTCATAGTCAAACAATAAGTTCATGTTAACTCAGAGGTAGCTTCTTTTGGGTGTGAAGTAGTGTCAAACTAAAATACCCAACAAACATTAGCTCTCTCCCTTAACCACGAGAAGGGGGGATGCTGAAGGTAGGGCTAGTGACTGGAATGAAGTCATAACAAGGTAGGTGCGGCTGGACTAGAGCTTTTTCTTGTTTTATTTTTTGGGGTTACAGGCATTATTTTTTAATCACTCTTTCCATAGCTACATTTTCTTATTTCAAAAAGAGAGGCACAAACACATTTTGAATGAGACAAAAATCAGAGAACATAGTTGAAAAAAAATTCACCCAAAGAATTAAAACACAACAAGTACTTAAGCTCCTCAGAAGAGAACTTACATTTAACTCCACAGTGGCAACAAGGTCCTCGTTTTCCCATTTGAAGTTTACTCCAAGTATGCCTCAATTGCAAGGAAGAAAATCTTCACTGAAAAAAAAAAAACAAAAACAAAAAGAAATGTGGTTAAAAGTAAACAATGGAAGGGAAAGGAACCTGCAAAAAAGTAATCCTTCACATCCTCCAAAAAATGGGGGAGAAACAGCAAGGGTTGGAATCTCTACCTTTTGGTCTCCAATTTTACTACTCTATATGTATTTATGTTTTGGATGGATTACTCTATCTAAACAATATAAGTAATGGGGTTTAAAGGAAGTTGCTTAGACTAATGAACCAAGTGGTTAAATGTGCATTTTCTTGTTATGGCAAGTGTCACAAATGACATGCAATGTCCTTATCAGAAAACCACGTCACGTCATCTTACCTGTAGAAATTAATTGCAGTATTATAAGTTAGGAGAAATGTTATTCACACTCTCATTTGTCCATTTGCACTCTTTCTGCGTAGTATCTTATTCCTGAAGTTATTCAACATTAATTTTGGAGTGCAAAGTAACATTATGAGAAAGCAATTAGTAACTTCCTAATGTACTCTCTCTAGAATTTTTTTTTCTCCTATGTGTTTTGAATTTTATCTTTTTATAGAACAAAGACTACAACTAAGTTACCTTTTTGTGATATGATTAATACTATACATGATTTAGTATTAATCATATCACAATTTGTTTGATGGTAGAGAAATGGTTTTCAAATGGGGGGTTCACCAACCATCGCCTACTCAAAATCTTAATTTTGCTTCCAAATTTGGCCAAATTTTGCAAATTTTGAATTAAGAATACATGGAAGGAAATTTATCAGCATACACACCTACCTGTTTTTCTTTCAAATTTGCAAATTAAGATACAAGTTGTAATAAGATGAGGAAGGATTTCATTTCCAGCTGATTATTACATGCCCTTATTCAAATAGTAATGCTATAGGCACAAATTACTTTACCAACATTTTAATACCAATTGATGTGGCACATGATATGGCAATCCATGTCACTTGTCACCTCAATTTAATTTTCTAATTTAGGCTGAGTCCCACAACACCTTCTTTCATCACCGTAGCAACGCCGTCGCCGCTGCTATTATACAATGTCACCATCACAAAGAGAGAGAGAGAGAGAGAGAGAGAGAGAGAGGGGAAACACCCCAGTTTTAAGAAGAAAACTGGCGGGGAGAAAAAAAGAAAGAGAGAAAGAAGAGAGAAGGAAAGGAAATAAAAAAGAAAGAGGAAAGAGAAAAGAGAGAAGAGTGAAATCGGGGAGAGGAAGAAAGAAGAAGAATAGAAATCCAATTTGAAGCGTTAAAATCATCCCACAGTCAAAAATAGAATTCCGTAACCGATTCGCATTGACGGACTCCATAATGGAGAATATATATAAAGAGTTTTTGATCGAAATGAAACTTGGGCATAAGTTCAATAATCATTTCGATCAAAAATCCATTACTTAATTAATATTTTAGTCAAAATTGACGGTGTTACCCTTCAATTGACGGAATTTAACGGAGTAACCAATTTAATACGAAAGAGAGAGTTGAAGAACTATTTCGGTTAATTAAATGACCAAAATGAAACTCCAACTCAGAATCATTACAATAAAAAACCCAAAATAAAAAATATACTTTTAAAAAAACATTTTCGCCGTCATTTCCGTGGTGACGCGCCAATACTGCCCGTAAATCTACCTACAGGCTAACCGACAGCAGTAGTATCGAGTGAGCGACAGTGACATTGCTTGTTTCTCACTCATAACCCACCCACTCCTATCTCTCTAAACCTCGCCGGATCTCTCCCTCTCCCTCTCTGTTTCTCTATTTCCCTGTTTTAGGCTCTCAAAAACCAGAACCCAATAATTCAGTCTAACGAAACTCCATAGAGTATGGATTTCACAATCCAAATGAGAGCAACAAGAACAAGAAGAAGAAACAAAGGCATTTTCCTAACGCTCTCTCTGCTTCTCCTTTTATCACTCTTTGCGAATCCCACAAATGCCTCGATCCACATCTACGACAACCAGACCTTCAGAGAAGTCGGCAATGCTTACCTTCTCTCCGGCGGCAGCGAAGGGATCGCCGCTTCTCTCTCCACCGGCTCTTATATTCGGTAATGCTTTCGGACTCGCTTATTGTTAGATCTGAGGCCTTTCCTCAATATAAATTGCTTCATTTAGTTTTCGGGTTATATACGAATATGAATTAGTTTTTGGGTATTCTACGATTTAGATTTTTGAATTTTCAAGTGGGTTTTGTGTTTGACCGATTTGGGGCTTTATATTTTTGTTTGGGTAGCCAAGAAAATGTGTGAAAAAGGGTAAACCTCATTTCAGTTTATCTGAATGGCAGGTGGACGATAATTGGGGAAATTTAGTACAATATAGTGATGATACCAATGAACAGGAGAGAGAATAGCAAGCACTCTCCCGCAGACAAGTTTCTTGGTGGTTTGTGGTAAACTGCATTACCATTGGAAGAGGAAATAGGTTTCAAAAATAGGGAGTAAAGGAATGGGCTTGCTACTTGTATTGTTAGGACTTCAAGAGTACAAACAGGGTGGGTTTGTATGAGGGAATAAGGAGTGGTTCCAATTATTAGTACTATCGAGATTTAAGATTAAGTTTGCAACGTATTTGGATTTTAATTAGTATCATCCTACTACATTTTTTGTGCAAATTAATTATCAAATAACAACCATAGTGCACACCAAAATGTAGTTTATTTTAGTAGATAAGTTTATGATGACTGTCATAGATGGTGAAGATGTAATATGGGGGAACTATGATCTTGTGGAATCCAGGAACATGGAATAAAAAGAGAAAAGCATTTCTGGGAATAGTTTCTGTGCGTACAATGTATGTAAAACTTAATCCCATAAAATTCATTTTGAAGTAGCCAAAGTCAATGTATTCATATGACCAATGCATCCCTTTGCTAGTTTTATTTATTGTGAGCATCATTTTTAGTCTCTAAGTCCCACCTCTCTATTCACCCAGTGCCGAATCATTTTTGTTAGCAGGAATCTGTATAAGTCTTAGAGACACTCCTCCCATTCTATGTTGCAGAAAATTGAACTAAATCCAAGCCCCTTTAAATTTGCATGAAATGATTTATTGGAAAGCATACGCTCTTGTTGTATGTGTGGATTATTCCTTTATTTCATGCTTCACCTCACTAATTGAATCTTTTATCATCACTTTTGTCTCTGACATTTCTGGGTGAAACAGATTTGAAAAAATCACCTTCTGGAGGAGCAAGGATGCTGCTGACAAGCATTCTGACATGGAGCATAGTACTGGGTTGATACAAGTTATAATTTTTGAGGCAGCTGATCGTAATAATATTGGTGGTTCTGCTTATGGAGGACAAAGAGCTATATGTTGCACCCCTGATCTTGCTAAGATGGAAGGTTGTAAGCAAGGTGAAGTCATCAGGAGACCTTCTGCAATAGATATTAACTGGCCTATTGTTTTAAATGTCCAGTTCCGTGGGAACTATCTATATGCAAATATGGACTATAAAGAGGTTTCCATCCCAAAAACTGGGATGTATAATTTATTTTTTGTAGCATGTGATCCAAAACTGAAGGGACTAGTTATGAGTGGGAAAACTTTGTGGAAAAATCCTGATGGTTATCTACCTGGTCGAATGGCTCCTCTGATGAAGTTTTATGTGTTTATGTCACTTGCTTACGTGGTTCTTGGTATAATTTGGTTCACTCAGTATGTGAGGTTTTGGAAGGATGTTCTGCAACTTCAGCATTGCATCACGGCTGTTATTGCTCTTGGATTGTTTGAGATGATTCTTTGGTATGTTGATTACGTAAATTTTAATAATACGGGGATGAGACCGATTGTTGTTACAACATTGGTTGTGACAGTTGGAGCTGTGAGAAAAACAGTTTCACGTCTTCTTATCCTCATTGTTTCAATGGGTTATGGTGTAGTGCGGCCCACTCTTGGGGGTCTTACCTCAAAGGTGCTTCTTCTTGGAACAACATTTTTTCTGGCAACAGAGTTGCTTAATATTACTGAGTATGTGGGAACAATTAATGATGTATCAGGAAGAGCCAGATTATTTCTAGTTCTTCCTGATGCTTTCTTGGACGCATTCTTGATATTGTGGATTTTTACCTCTCTCTCAAGAACACTGGAGCAGCTACAGGTATATAATTTTCATTAAAGATCTGTAGTTTCTCCTTTGGTATTTAAATTCCTCCAATTAAGTTGCAATCGCATCATTGCTTCTTGGTTTCTTGCTTCACTTTGAATTTTCTTTTCACCCTACCATTGAGTGTTAAACTATATATTTTTCTCAGGCAAAGAGAAGCTCTGTCAAGCTGGATATGTATAGGAAGTTCTCAAATGCATTAGCAGTGACAGTCATTGCCTCAGTCGCATGGATAGTTTATGAGGTATGGTTTTCTTGGATTGTATATAAATATTTGTGCAAATTAATAGTCATTGACTTAATGGACTGAATTCATCTTTACTAAGGATCTGAATAAACTTTTATGCTTGGGTGTTGTATTAGTACTCTGGAAGACGAATACGCATTTTTGTTTATTTATTTATTTCGTAATTTTGCACACTCCCTCCCTCTCTCTGTCTCTCTCTGTCTCTCTCTCTGCTCACAATAAGTAGATGGGACATGAAGAAATAAATTTCATTCACCCAAAGAAAGTAAATCTTGTCACATTTACCTTTGTACTAATGACTAGCTCATGTTATTTTTGAGTTGTACTTTCTTGTTTTTACTGGTTTCTTTCCCAGAATGTGGATTTCTTATCCACTCTTTGCAATTAGCTTTTCTTAGTTTCTTTAAATAAATAAAAAAAAGATTAAGGACTAGGTTTACGGGGAAACTCTGGAATACAATACTTTTCTTTTATTTATCTTTACTAGGCCCAGCGAAACAATCAGTTACTACATCCTCGTACAGAATCTGACAATAGAAATGGTTGTTCAGTGTTTCATATCTTCAACTTGCATAAAAATTGTCGTTCAAACACTGAGGATTCTGAATGTGTTTTGTGTAATGTGGCGAGACTTACTCTTATCAAGAATTTAATTGAAGCCAAATTGGAATGCTCGCAGTTCATTATGGGAAATTATGTAGGATTGCATATGCACTCCACACTGTCCCTTCACGGCTTCTGATTTCATGTCCAGAGCCCCTTCATCATAGAGTAAGAGTCATTGGCATTAAAAGATAGCATTCCTTTGGGGAACAATCCTACTTGTGTTATGTTTCAGTTTGATGAGCTAACAGTGATCATGGTGTAGAATTTCAGCCTGTAATGGTTGTAGCACTTCCGATGTTGTGTCGCACTCAAGCTTGATATTACTCATGGTTTAAATTGTACGTCAAAAGAATTTTCAGTTTTTTGGACCGTAGTGGTCTTTTACTTATGATTTTCAATGTTCTTCATGTGTTTTTCTCTTGACTTTAGTTGAAGGAACGTCTAACCTTGACATATACATTTAACAGATGCAAAGTTCTGAGTTGATTTGTTGGTGTGATCAACTTAGCATCCTCCGACCATTTAACCACCCATTGTTCTTTTTCAAACTTGATGTGGTTTGCAGAATTATCTTGTAGCAAGGTTATAGCAATAGAAGGAACATGTAAAACTTATCTATTTTTTTGAATTTAAGTTTCATATAATTTTCCACTTTTTAGAAAAAGATGAGGTTTTGCTTACCTATTTGTAAACTTGAATAGATCTTTACAACCTTGTGAGGTCTTTTACTTAAATTTTTTTTTTCTTTTATACATTTTTTAGTATCATTCTCTTATACACGTATTCTTTTTTCTTTCCAAATAACACATCATAAGAAAGGCTGTTATTAAAGCTTTAAACTAGTTGCATGGTTTTGTTTACCTTACTGTATGCTCTGTTGGTTCTTGGATGCATAGCTGCCTTCTCTACTCAGGTGTGTTTGTAAACTGTTACTTACCTTAAAGTTATGGGGCATTAGGTCATTCAAGAAATTTTCAGTCATACTTTTCATTTTTTACCTCACCATGAATCAATCAATTAGCAGGTACTAAGTCTTTTTCCCCAAAAACTTAAGGTTGGCTTTCTCATCTCAAAAGGTCGTGTTTCTGAACGAATGTGATGTGGAGCAAAAGAAAAATAGAACAGATACAAATAAAGCAACTTTATTCAAATCTATTCTTGTATTCCCAGATTATCAAATCAATACGCAAAACACTAAGGTTCAGTTACAAGAGAAAAGAAGAATAAATATAACTAAAGCAACTTTATGTATGCTTGTGTTTCATTCTTTCAATTTTTCTTCTTTTTCTTTGGGTTTGCAGGTGTACTTTAAAGCAACTGATCCATTCAATGAAAAGTGGCAGAGTGCTTGGATCATCACTGCTTTCTGGGATATTCTTGCATTTGCGTTGCTCTGTGTTATCTGTTATCTTTGGGCACCATCTCAGAGTTCTCAACGGTGCGTTGTAATCTTTAATTCTTATGCAATCAATAAGATGTTTTTGTTCCTTTTCTTCCCTTGTTTACTGAATTTTCTAAATGAAAAGGCTGCTGAAACTGTGGTTTGGCTAGATTGAGCTCAGTATACAGTACTTTTCATAGTCAGTCAAAATTACCATACTTTGAGCTATCAGTACTTTCAAAGAGGCTCTACTTGGGAAATGTCTTGCGAGATGTACAGTTGAGAGATCTAATCTATTTAGAAAATGGTGGAGAGGAAATATGGCAGTGTTACACAGTAAAGGGCATGTCACATGGCGTGGGTATATATGGAGCATGAATGGGATGTTGGGATGAGTTCACCAAGTATTGTAGGTTTAGGATTGGGAGGGAGGGCCATAGTTTCATGATAATAGGAGTACATATTTGCAAAGATCAGGGCGATACACAGTACTTCTTGGAATGTTTCCTTTATTAGAATTTTTTATCACTGGGATGGAGCCATGATTTGCTGGTGAGGATTTTTTCAATCCCACAAAATCCAGTCAAATGATTTGTGCCGGGAAATATACTTATCTATAACTTACTTTTGTATAAACTGAATAATTATTACATTCAATTAAGATTTTTTTTTTACTTGACAATAAACTGAATAAAGCACTTGTTTCGGTATAAATTTCTTGTTATATAATCTAAAATTTTCATATTTCATATTTGATAACATAATTTTAATTTTAAATATGTTTCTATTTTATGCGTAGTGTACTTCTGAAAGGTATTTGAGAATTTTCTTTTAACTCTATATTTCACGTGTAGGAAAGTTGTGGAAACTGTAGTTACCAATTATCATTTGATAACTAATTTTCATCGAACTTCTTTCTAAAAAAGTTTACATTTGGACAAAAATGCAAAGAAAGTTACATATTTCACTGTCTGTCTTTGTTATCTATAATTTGTGCAAAGCACGTGTTAATGTGTTAATACTAATCAAACAGAGAAGTAAAATAGAATAAAAGGAAACAGAGGAACTTGACTCGTCTTTCTAGGTCAACAAGGCAACCTTTATGGAGAGCATGATACTGTCCTTTTGCATCCGCTTGCATCTGTTCCAATGTATTGTCATTCGGTGATAGTTAAAGCATCATCTAAAATTGAAAAGCATCTGCATGCTTTTTAGGTTCATTTTTGTTCATTTTTGGTTCATTTTTCCCTCATTCTTGACATAGGCTCTCGATCTGTAATCGATATTGTGGCTTGTTAGAAAAATTTCATCTCATACAATTTTTAGGTTATCTTGTACCCTACTAGCTGATTTGTACTGCCAAATGTCCATAGGTATGCTTACTCAGAGGAAGTGGGAGAAGAATCTGATGATGAAGAATCTCAATCTCTTACTAGAGGCAAGCCAGAGGGTGACATTGGCTTAGTCAAGCAAGAGAACAGTAGAAGCACCGAAGATCTTGATGAAGATGATTCAGAAGAAGACAAGAGGGAATGATCATTCAACGACAACCTTATTTGGTTGCTCAGTACCTTCCTCTTGGTACAAGCTCATACGGCACTTGGCTTAATGCGCCGCAACTAAAGCAATGGTCCTTTGGACCTCTTCAACTTGGCATGCAAAGAGGTGTTGTAGAATGTTTGCTACTTCCAACTAGAATCAAAAGGCTCCAGATTTCTTGCCCTTCTCCCCAGAGCTAATATCATTTTGTTGTGTATGTAAAACCTAGGTTGTCCACTAAGTTTTCCATGACTAGATGAAATCATGAGAAATGAAAAATTAACTAAAAGTTGTGTATTGAAAAAAGAACAAAAAAAAGCAGTTGTAATCTTGATTAATCCTGTACCATGTATAAATGCCTTGTATTTTCTCAAATGATGAATTGAATTTTGTTTTTCCCTACTCGTTAAAGATGATATTTTTTTAAAATTTATTTCAGGGTGGTTTAATGTTTTTAATTTTATTTTCTTTTACAAACTTTCTGCTAGGCTGTATTTGGATGGAATGACTCAAAATGTATGAATTTATATGAGATTATAAGGTTAAATTGTTTATTTAGACTATCACGATCTATGTCAAGATTTGAACAATATTAAAAGGAAGAACACAAATGATTTTCAAATGATTTTTTGCATAGTCATTTGAAATCCATTTTAAATGTACATCTAGTTATTTCAGATACACTTAATCTAATCTTCATTCTTGCTTTTGGGGGGAAAATTAAATTAGCCTTGTTATGAAATCCAAATCTCTTCATCCAAACGAAGCATTATATTAAAATTCCACGGGGTCTCCATCATAACCCTTTGACTTGGGGGAATGTCAGGATTTTCATGTGAAAGGATAAATTTTTGTTTGATATTGGACTGCATGTTGGAATGGCCAACGAGGTTGGGGGGGCCCTAGTAGAATGAAAGCCAAATTATGAATTGCAACAATTAGTAACACATGTAATTTACTAATGGTTGCAATTCAAGAACAGAACAATGGCTTTTCTTGTAATAAACCTGCACATGAGGCTGTTGCCTTTGCATCAAGAGGTTTGTAATTTGTTCCTGGGACGATCCTCTTCCATACTGGTTGATGGCTGTGCTCGAGCATGTGGATGTAATAATGTAATATTTATTTTTTGGTGCAAAGAAGCCTAACTGAAGAAAGTTTTAACAAATCCCCACATGATAGAGAGTGAGCTGTACACGTATACAAACGAAATGCATGAAAGACCAACCTTCAAAATAAGTTGAATTTGCTCCATTATAAGATTTTTACACAATGGGGATTAGGAACAGTACAACCGATCGCATTCAACGTCAGGGAGCTTCAAATGGTACAAACCAAGATGAGCCGAGGTCTGATGTCAAAATTGAGGTTCAGAGTTTGGCTGACTTGTTCCCCTTAACAAAGCAACAACTACAAAAAGTGCTTTCACAAACTTGCTGCCTATTCTACCTAATCTAAAGCAGAAACATATTAAGATGTAAATCCAAGGAAATGGACCCCATTACCAATACATTGGTTCAAAGGAGTTTCTTTTCTTTATCCACCAAGTTAGAGTGTTTCAGCAACATCCATTGCTTCGCATTAGTGTACAAAGTTAGAAAAACGAACTGGGAGAAGCAAAGGAGCATAATCAAAGCTTCAAAAAGGAAAGGATATCTAGCTGGGGCATGCATGCTTAAATAAACAACATGAAGAATGACTGAGCACAAAAGAAAGACTCTTGTCACAAAGGATCTGAAGGCGCTTGTGTCCTTTGTGTCCCGTCTTCCACTCGACAAATGGTTTAAAAGTATAAAAAGAGCAGATAGTGACAGATAAGGTAGAACCAGTTTGTCACGGTGCAGAAGAGGAAACATTGAGAACAAGGCGTAAAATGTCATCCAGGTAAAAAGAAAAGGTTCTTCCGTTGCCAAAAGACTTGCTGGCAGGAGAGGCAGCAAAATTGACTTCTCGTGCACTGAAAGTTAAGAGCACTAAGCATTTATGTACACTATGAATCAATTATGGACACAAGTTGTTATGCGGGAAAAGCTTCACTTACCTTGGAATGAGAACAAATAAAATGAGAATGCGCTATTCAGCAAACCATAAAGGAAACCTTGCTTGCTTGGAGACCATATCTGCTGAATCATTGAAGGCAGGCAACTAGAAATAGTTGCACCAAAGCTGAGAAGCTTCAGGGTTTGTGTTGGAAACAATCTCTTCCACTTTACAAGAACCGAAGTGGTGCACCAAAAGTTAGCCACATAATCCTCAAATATCCCTCTCTCAAAAGGAGCAAGACGAGAGAGAACCTGTACCATTCACCAAAGCATAAGTAAATTAACTCCTGTCATGTGTGTGTGTGTGTGTGTGTGTGTGTGTGTGTGTGTGTGTGCAAGTGTGTAAACGAAAGAAGAGAACGATATCTTTCTTTTTTTTTTGTAAACATCCTGATTTCTTTATAAACACCAGTATCCTATAAAATGTTCTTTCTTTGCAAAGCAAGAACTAAACAAATAAATCAAGTACTATTAACTTTTTAACTTATATTTACTGCACCTAATGTGTACTACGTTTATTAAAGTTGTGCTTGCTGTTTGCTTTAAATTAAACCCACACAACAATAACATCAATAATTTGGTGACTGAAGTAGCAAATTAACAGATGAGTCACACGTTTCAATGCTTGAGACATGTGATCCACATTCAACTGTGTCACATCCAGCACCAGATATAATCCCCATAACTGTGTCAAATCCAGCACACTGTACAACACCAGATGTTTCCAGATCCTTTTCTATATTCTTATAGTTAACAAATGCGTGAGTATTTGCCTACATAAATTTGTCATGCTTTAAAGGGACCTCAAAAATAGAAGCACAGAGAAGTGTGAGTTTAAGTTATAGCAGAAGAAGACATTCAAGCAAACCAACAAAATGAACTCTGTGCTTTTATTTTCCTTAATAAATTTGTAATAGTGCTTACCCCCAAAAAGGCTTCCATTGAATGAACATATGGCCACCAGACAATAAGAAATGTTCCTAAGACAACAAGGCCGAGTTTTAACACTTGAAGAAGTGGATATTGACGCCTTAGGCATTTACCCAGTAGGTGGCTGAAAAATGCAGGAGCAAAATATGCACTCATCTGCAGAAGAACATATCACATTCAGCAAGTAGAAAACCCCAAGCAGAGACAACATTCAGGTGACTAACAAAGGTCAGAGCATATTAAATTGGTTAGTAAACGACTAACTAGCACCCTATTTGTTTTGCTCTACTCCGGCTGTAAAGAAAGGTTATATGATAATGTACCTCCAGTGTAAGTTACACGAAAACCCTTGGGCCAATCAATTGAATATTAAGCCAGGCCATTCTGGACCGAGTGTACTTATAAAACGTATTCATTCATGAATAGTCTTAAAAGTGAAACCTTCAAAAAGCAGTAAACATATCCAATGCAACTAGGCAAACATATTTATTTCCAGAAATTGTTAATTTAATACCCCTTTTGTTTGGTTTGCATGCTCCATAACATTTCTTTCTCACTCTTCCAAGTCAATAACCTAGCCTTTTCACTGATTCTATTATTTTACCAATTTTTATTTCAATTTTAGTTTTACTTAACAAATCAGCTTGAACACCCAATGGGCCACAAGCTCACCCTCAACCCCGTGGTAATTGGGATACAGATCACATACAAAGGCCAATGGCTGGCCATTGGAATTTGTTGGTTAAGAGCTGCGAAGACAATTCACATAGTCTCAGCTAAGTTCACATAAGATTTCTTCAATAACTTATACTATTAAATGCTAGTGATATAATGAAATAAAAAAATTTGAGGGCTGTTTTGGTTGGTTGAATCTTTTGAGAAAAGTTTATGATCTCAAAGTGTTGAAAACATACCACCAAACAAGCTTATATTCCACAAACTAAATTGTTGTTTTCAATTTCCATTTTCTGATTTCAGATAAAAGAAATAAACTATAACAAAACAACAGAAACATGTTTTCTTTTTTCTCTATGAACAGATTATATAAACACTTTCTGAAAGCAACAGCTAAATAACCTGTAACTATCCACTAATAGCTTAAGCCTAGAGTAACATATTGTCTGCAAGATACAACTTATTAAATCCTGCATGCATGGTTGAACTTGCAGAAATGAACAAATTGGAACTGTCCATTTGGAATGACTTCAGAATGTGGATCAGCTCTTTTGAAATGAAATCTACACATTGTTAGGTTTTGGAGCATCTTTAGCCTTGAAACTAAATCAAAATGGTCTAAAAATGGGATTCCACATCCTCATAAATAAGCATGCTTTGGTGATGTAGAATTCATTTGGGTGAATAAGTGGAAGCAAATTCATTTGGCCCTCCCCCTCCACAGGCTTGGGCCTCTATTGAAACCAAAAACAAGGAACCATGGTTGTCATTTAGGACAACTGAAAGAAAATTTCCAAAGCACTTAAAAGAAAATTTATCAAGATAATTATGACTACAACATTACCAATCATAATAAAGACATCTTGTATATTTTGTTTTTTAATTACCCCATCACCTTTCATGTTTAGAAATCTAGCTTTCAATAATACACCCCAACCTGCTCCAAGGTTTTCCTTTTATTTGAGGTAAAGTTCAAATGTCTGGTAAAAATTTCATTTTTTACTACCATAGATAAGCAAGGAAATAATAATCCCTAAGAATAAAGAATGAAACTTAAACAATCATGATATGGATTTTAAACTGATATGAAATAAAAATCCCTAAGATACCTGCTTGTGATTGAGAGCAAGACTGTACAGGGCACAGGCTACAAGATCTTTGTCTGAAAGAAGAGAGGCAATAGCTCCCACAGTTAGACCCAAGCTGATGCAGTTGTACTGACAAAAATCAATAAAGACGAAGATTTAAACACTAAGACGGTTCGGAATAAAAACTGTATGGGAGCAAACGAAAAAAGAGAATGCAATTGGAAATGTAATTGTAAACCTGGAAATGGCCATGGTCAATTAGGATGAGACATGGATTAAGCAAAATAATTGCCATATGCCATGCTATGCCACTCATACGGTGACTTGGGTTTCGACCAGCATAGTAAACTACAACAAAGTAGAAAACAGCAGGAAAGAACACCAAGACATCAGAGGATAACACTGTCCACCTCATGAGAAGTTTTCCCAAATAGGACTCATGGCCACGGGAAGTGAAGAGAGCAACTGAGTCAGGACTGAAAAATCTGAGGAAAAGACCATGTACATAACTCTGATAAGCAGTCAGAGGAGGGTAGTCAAGACCCCAGTATCTGAGATCATTGACTGTACTGTTACGATACCATTCCTTGAGTGGCAGATTGAGAGTGATTTCCATCCAGTGCCTCTGTGCTTCAAAGTCGCCATACTTGGGAGGATTTCCAGCACCAGAGTAAGGATGGAGTGAGACAGCCACTCGAACCAACAACGAAAACAATGCAATGGACAAGAATGAAGCTGTGATTCCCTTGTGGACCAACCACCACCAGGCGTCAGATTCATCATCACATTCAACAATGGGCTTTTCTTCCTTTCCCTTTTTATTATTAACTTTCCTTTTTGTGGCCTTCTCCATCTCACTACTTCTTTCTTTGGAAACAAAATGCACAACACTGCACCTGAAACCCAAGAGAGAAAGGAAAGGAACACAAAAGACAATGAGAAAAATATCAACTATACGAATCCTGATACCAACTATAAATTGGGGAACCAATAACGCTTCATCATTTCTGCTGTATACAAATAAAAAATCACGATTATATATCAAAAAATTTAAGCCAACAATTGAGACTTGAGAGCAGTGAGTGCTTACAATTTCGGCGAAAGAGAAGTGAATAGATTGAAAGTAGAGGAATACGGATTGGAGAAGGAGGTGTCTGAGAATCTGCGGAGCAAATAGAAGAAGGAAGACAAAAGATCGAAACTCTGGAATTAGAAACTGCGAAGACGAAGTTGTGAAGTTGGCTCTCTCGGGTGCTTCATTTTACTCTTCTTTTTTTTTCTTCTTTTTTTTCCTTTTTTTTATTTATAATAATTTCCAGTTTATGGTTTCACCCTTAACATATCAGACTGCATTCTCTTTGAGGAATTTTTTTTCTAAAAAATTTAGTTTTTCTCCTTTTGTTTTCTAACGCTTTTTCTGTTTTTAATAATTTTAAATTTCTAAAACATTTAAAAATACATATTATTTAATTCATTTGCCGTTTCATGTCAACAATTTAACAGAAATTTTTACGAACAGGTGTAAAATAAAGGATCATGTACTGATTTTTCAACATTTTTTTTTAGAGTCATGTACTAGTATTACTGAGACTCAAAACTTAAGATACTGGATGATCTTGGAAAGTCTCTTGGCAAACATGAAGAGAATAATTTTTTAGGGTTACCCGCAAATTTTTAATGGGTCGAGTTTGGGAGTCTGTACTCTTCTCAATTGCCTCGCTGGAATTTTGATTTAAGTAGACAAGTAGCAGCCAACTAAGCCAAGTTAAGTAGCAGCTGCAACCGGGGAAAAAAAAAAAAAAAATCCAAAAAAAAAAAAATTCCAAAAAATTCCAAAAAATCAAAACAGAACCCCTACCCATTATATCTTTCGCTGATTTGATTGGGTGATCAGACATGGCGAGCAGTAACAATGGAGGCGGAGGAGGAGGAGAAGATCAGCCGCCAACGGAAATCGCGGAGCTTAGCAAAACCCTAAAAGACGGAGAGAGAATTCTGGCGCCAACCCGACGACCCGATGGTACGCTTCGCAAACCCATCCGTATTCGGGCTGGGTATGTCCCCCAAGAGGAAGTCGCCATTTACCAATCCAAAGGTGCTTTGGTATGATATCATTCTCTTTACCCTTTTCCCTTCTACTCACAAAACTCTCAGGAATTCTTTGTGGTTGGGTTAATGGTTATACTTCTAAATAACGCTTGTGCTATGTTTGGCTGCTCAGATATCAAAGGAAAATAGAAAAAGGTCAGAAGTTGGTTATTGGAATCCAGTAACGTTGGGTTTTAGAAGCTCAGTTTTTTCTTTTTCTTTTTTGTAATGCAGTGGAAAAAGGAGATGTCCTCTCAGACTGGACCTCCAGGTTTTGATGATACTTCAGTGGATACAACAAAACCTAAGACTAAGTCTGTAAAGAGGAATGAAAGAAAAAAGGAGAAGCGGATACAGGTATCTCCATTATTGAGCCATTGCCTAAAATTTATTCATTTCTCTTCTGATTGAGTTTCCATCATTCTTTGTTGTAAAGTGGATTTTAGCTAAAATCCTTTGTGCTTAAGTTCGTGAAACTCCTAATGAGGAGTTGATAGGCATCATGCTCACCCAAAAGCTAGAACTTTTATGTGACTTGGGAGGAATTTAGATTACAACAAAACAACCTTAATGTATTTGTGGTCCACAGGTTTGATCAGGATGAAAAATAATATTGGCACCAAAATGAACTGAAAAAAAATACAAAATTAATGAAAGATAGAAATAAGGAAAAATTATAAGACTCTCTCGTTTATGTAGACCTAGCCGATACAAACCCTTTAAATATTTCATTATTCTTTCTCCCTTAAACTGGTTAATTTTTCAGCTATCTGCCCTTGACAACATTGGATGAACTGAAACTGGCAATGACAAAAACCAAGGCTAAGCATCTGAAGTGTAATGCCTTACAGATGAACGGATGCTTTCTTGGATTAGTCTTACAAGTAGCACATCCATTAGAATTGATGCATTCTAAAGATAAGCTTGTCCATTGTTCGCATCCGAATGAATGGAGATTGATTTAGACGGGAGTGACTGTTTATTTCTATTTATACGGCTTTGTTGAGGTGTATCTGTCCTTTTCCCTTAACGCAGTTTGGTGCACCTAGGAACCTCCCCCATGTGGTCTGTTTGGATTGGAAAAGATCTTAACTTTAGATAATTTGGTCAAGAGAGGAGATCTGGTTGGTGTTTGTGTAAAAGGAGACTCACAGACTGAACTACCTCTTTGCTGCAGCTTCTTTCTACTTGGTGCTTGTTGGGGTTTTTTTTTCCTTCTCTCTTGCGAAATCAACATGAATAGGTAAACAAATTGGGCTTACCTCTTTCTTCCGCCAAGGCATTCTTGATATCTCTCCAAAGGATATGCAATGGAGGCCATGTATGTCAAATATCCTAAATAGCAGCTTTCAAATGTCGGAGCTTTTTCTTTTTCTTTAATTGAACTTCTTGGGGGATTTGTTGGTGTTTTTATCCTAATGCTCAGGAAGAAGTCTTTTACATGTATTTAGAAAGAAACTTCCCCCCTTTTTTTTCACTTTTTTTATATAAGCTTTATAGTGGTAGGTTATATTCCTTGTGTATACTTATTATAATATTAATTAAATAAGAAGTAATAGAATATGTGATTGTTGTGATTGTTTGAGGAGTGCTACTACTTGTTTCACTAATGATTGGGTGATACAAGGTCTCCGTTGCAGCAATGTATAGGATACTGATGCAAGCTTTAGGGATGTAAGTTGAAATTAGAATGAAGTACTAGTGGTGGCAAATAGGGTGCTGAAATTGTTGAAACTAATTGCAGGATTTCCCTTAATGCACTTAATGCAGTGTTGTGCACCTAGGAACCTCCCCTGTGTGGTCTGTTTGGACAGCTTTGGGAAAGATCTTAACTTTAGATAGTTTGGTCAAAAGAGGCAAATAGGGTGCTGATCTTGTTGAAATTGGTTGCAGGATTTCCTTAGTAACAGTGAAGTCTGCTTTTTAAAGGCTTCTAGAGCTAGCGATTGTAGAAAGCTGTGGTTTTAGGCTTTAGCCTGGTTTAAAATAAGTATCCTATCATTGGGTTTCCTTTGGTTTTCGTTCTCTGATTTTGTTTGGGTGTGATGCAGTAGTCTCTTCTCTCTCAAAACGAATGGATATGTCTGTTTCCTTTGGTTTTTTCTTGTGTATCATGTGTAATGGGTTTGATTGCTGGGTTTCTCTCTCCACTTTTACTACCAGACTATGGAGAATGAACAGGCCGCCAGGACAGTGAAGATTAGGACAGAAATATGAAGCTGTGTTCTAATATATGGTTATAAACAGATCCAATGCCTCATAGGACATCTAGTTTGAGCAAAATTTGAGATGGCAGCACCCCACATGACCATGTTATGATTTAGAGACCTTCTGTTCGAAGATCAGCTTTGCTATCACCATATTCAAAATCTATGCCCATTGACATTTCAACTTTAACAGAAAGTTGGATGGAATTCGTGGCAAGCTTATCATAGTTTAGGGGCATTGGAGTCAAATTTTTTTTTTCAGGGAGCAAAGGGCAAAACTGGTCAAAGTTCAAGGGGTTCCTTTTTAAAATTGACCCCTTTTATGATTTTATTAGGCCAGTTTAAAGAACTCTGAACTTTCAAACACTTTTAAAAATATTTGAGGTGTCCTATAAGTTTCAAAATATGTGGCAACTGTGTGATAGATTCCTCCCACTCTAGATCCACCTGTGCTGCTCAAAATGCCATCTCACATCCTTGACTTATTGTCCTTCCAATTTTGCCCTCCAAGGGTGAAATTATAATGTAATGATGTTTAAAAGGAGCGAAAATAATAGGTAATAGTCCCTTTTTTTGTCCCTGTATTGACTGTTGGGGTTTTCCATGTCTTGACTAGCTTATTGAATAATGAGGATTCATCTTTGTTCTTTTTTACTAACAACACAGAGGAAGCACAAAGCACAGATATGGGGTTACTTGATTTTAGACTAAAAGCTTTGCTTCTAAATTAAGCAAGAGGCAGTTTTCAATTTGGACATGCCTTTTCTGTTCTTTATTTGGGTATTTCTGTGATTACAGTTATTTATCACTGCACTTTTTGTTTTTTTGAATCTGTGAAAGTAAAAGCAAATCAGTCAATTTATTGTGGTTTGCAAAGTTACTAGTTTCATTCAAGCTGCTTGTTTACCTTTGTTTATCTCTGTTCTGCAGGCTGCTCTTGAAAAGGAGAAAACCTCGGAAAGTGGGGAAACTAAGGAAGAGGAGGCATTTGTTGAAAATCTAGGCCATGTATCAGAATCTGTCAAGTCATTGACATCTCAGATGAACGAGTTTGGTGTTTCTTCTAGTCCTGCTTTAGTTACACCTCCCTCTGACTCAACAGAGGATTCGAATCCAGGGGGCCCAGTTCAAGATATTGATAAAAAAATTCGAGCTCTTAAAAAGAAGGTATAATTTGATATCCATATAATTTGATATCCATTTAGCCTTGCCTTGACATGATATAAACTATATGTGTTCCATGTTGGAGTATAACTATGAAACCCATTTGGCAAATTAGGAAATATGTAGCCTCTTCCCTTTGGCCAGCCATTATTTTGTCAAAATAGTTTTCTTCTTTTTATGTGAAATTGTTAATTAAAAGGTATGTACCAGTCGATTGAGAATCTTTGGGGTACTTATTATTCTTGCGTGTTGTGTAAATAGTGTTACCCAGTAGAATAATTATTGCAACCAAGACTGGTAAGAACCTTAGATCATAAGGTTTCTTCAAAATCTTTTGTTTTGTTAAATACTTGAAAGAAAAAAGCAAACATCATATTTTAAGATATTGAGCATAACATACTTCTCCTTGCATTCACCCATGCACATGAGTCGAAGTCAATGCCTTTCTTTTGCTTTAAATATTATCCAAAACCCAGGTTTTGTAAATAAAGATGAGCAAGAAGAAATATGCGATGATGATAAATAATGATCAGAGTTGTCAGCTAGTTGTCCTTTGACTAAAGGAATTATTCTTGGGTTGAAAACATTACTTGACCAGTTTTCATCCCATTTTTCCCTTCTTTATGTTAGATGTCTGCACCATTGTTAGTTATATAATTTGTCCTTGCACTGCAAATTGATTAAAGTTTTTTTTTTCCCCTACTTTGGTAAGTCTACAATTTGGTTTAGAGAACCATCAGAAGCCACACAACAATCTTGACATGATTTAAAAAGCTGTCAATTAAGTTTTCACTTACATGAATGTTCACTTTTGCAGATTCGACTTGCCGAAGCTCAACAACAGAAAACTCATCAGCAAGATAATAAGTCAGAGCAGCTGGACAAGTTGACAAAACTGGAAGGTTGGCATAAGGAGCTAAAGCTTCTGGAGGATAAAAAGAAGGCTGAGTTGACTGCATCGTGAATGAGGGTTTGTGTTAGCATCAAGAAACCATGTTTTCCCTTTTCTTTCTTCCATTTATGTTTTTCTGATAAAGACATGAATGCTGAATTCTAGAAAAAGGTTCACCTATTCACATTTGGTTCTAATTAGTTTATATTATATGTGCTTGATACTAGGGCTTCGGTTCAAATATAGCATCTGATCCGCCACTCAGGGTATATAACGTACCGTGTCTGTTCCTCTATATTGTGTTCATTAGTTGGCTTATTCATTTTTTTGGCATGCCTCATTTGATTACATGTAATCACATCCATCTTTCTCTTTTGTTTTTCTGGTATAGATTGTAAACTGATGAATCCAGATATTTAGATGAGTATGGTCTTTTATTCCTAACCAGTAAGATATATCATATCTAAAGTAAGATTCATATTTTGCTGATGGGTCTGGTTGGTGATAAGATGCATATTAATCTAAAGGCCATAAACTGTGTATTATTCATATATTGTATGTATCTTTTTTTGGTTCTCGACAGAATCATATATGTATAGGTTTTGCATTCATTTGTATACTAGAACATGACTAAATTGACAATTCATTTTTAGACTTTGGTTCCCTTTTGTGTTTCAAGGTTGACCTCATTCTTTCTTTTCGTTCAGCTAAAAATGGTGTTGGCATGGCATTATTATTAATCAAAGTTGTTAGTACCGTCCAATGAACAATACAAGCCAAATAAAATCTTAACGTTGTAAGAGGCATCAAGAAACCAAGCCCCAAGGAAACCAAAGCTACCATCCACCCTCTCACCCTGAGGGCCAATTTGGATGCAAGTCACAAACAAGCAGAGCCTCTCGGGCTTGACAAGACATGAAATGTTTCACTTCCAAATGGCTCCTCCGAGACCCTTCCTGGTCTGGCTGCACAAGGATCAACCGGTTAAAGAGAAGGGGATCCATAAAAACACATGCTATAACCCCTCAAGCCGTTGATCAACCAAATTTTATACCAACGTAAGCCTAGATTCATAGCAGCATAGCCCTCCTCTCCTCCCTTTGAGCCCTAAACCTAAAAAAAAGAACTTCTAATAAGGGCCCGTGTGGAACTGCTTGTATAGAAAGTAAATACAAGCACTTTTGGTCAAACGCTTTCGTTTAAATCACTTCTATTAGAAGAATGTCAAAACTTTTGCTAAAATTCCAAGTGCTTCCCGGAAAAACACTTGAAGCAGTTCTCCATAAAGCACTTCTATGAATCTCACCCTTTAGGAGGTCTGGAATTTTGAGACTTTTAATGGTTATGGAGGTTTTACATAAACCAGATAATACAACAGGGTCAAAACATATGCACCAAAAGTTAAAGTGCAGTAAGTTACAAACCGGCCAAAAACCAAAACAATAAACCTAACTCAAAAATGGCCCGAAGGTCTGCAAGAGTACAAACAAATCATGATTTCCCCCCAACCTACCCCTTAGTGTTGTATTCAAATGCCATTGGATCTCATATCAGCACTTATGAGGATTCCATATCAGCACTTATGAGGATTCAACACCTGAATCATCTGGTCCTGGACCGTAGAGTTCGAATTCACCAGGGCTCCATCTGCTTATTAAGTGAAGTCGGAAGGTAGCCATCTTGATTCCCAACAAACGCTGTATATAAATTAGGTCACGCACATATTAGTATCTCTACAAATTTATTTTAACAAACTTCAAAACAAAAGAAAATACATAACAATAGCAGCTGCAATATCATAAGGGCACAGAAATGGTTTATAAAAACTATATTCGGGAGTGGCATGCACCCAAAAAATAAAAATGACTTTTTTTTTGCAAAGATCAAACTAATAAAATCAACTAAGAATACATGCACCTACTATACAGACAGGATCAGGTGTGGACTTGATCAGTACTGGCTGACATTTTTTGGAGTGGCCGATCAATCAGCAAGCCATGGTCGCATGATCAGCCAATGCAAAAAATTTCGGTACACAACATTTTCGGCTCAACAATAGATTCAACAAAAATATCAAACAGAGTTTACAAACACAATATGCACATGATTGAACAAAACTAAAAGTAAACCAACAAAAGGATCCCCAGGTTTATAAAAGGAAAATAATTGGGGTTAAGAGTGCATTTTGCACTAATCCACAATCGGATTCTATAAAATATACGAAATAGGATTGATGGAAACAATACGCACATGATCAAATGAAGCACTACAAATAACCAACAAAAGGATTCCCAAGTTTATAGAAGGAAAAATAAATGGGGTTTAAGACTGCTTAGAACATCTATAACCATAAAGGAAAAAAATTATCCCATTCCAATAAGAACAACAAAGTAACTTCCTAGACAATAATTTGAGCATGAAACAAACCAGTATCCGAGCTGACTCAGGTGACAGAGGCTTTCCTTCATCACAAACAAGAAAGTCTGAAACAAGCTCCACAACACCTGCAAGCATGGAAACCACATTTAGTCTTCTCTTGAGTGCATACAAAGACTAGAAAACAAAGAAAACAAGTAGGTACCTTTGTTCAAACGAACAGGCATCCCTTGTTTACGTAGAAAGGGTTCCATCTCATGAGTGAACTGCTCCAAAGGACCCTCCTGAAGCTCCACCTAACACATATGAAATAATATTCAATACTTCATGATAGGATAATTGAATTGAACACTATCAACAAGACAAAAAAATATAACCTCAGAAGACAAATCTAGGGTACAAATGATACATTCTAGCAAGTCAACTAGTTCAAAGCAAGGCAGCAGATCACTTTTATATGACCTCTCAAATTCCACATAAAATTTCCATATAAAACTAATTACAGCCAAAAATCTCAAAAAGAACCTTCTCTGTCGCTATGCTTCCCGTCCTTGCAAAATCATATTCCTTGTATTCGCTAAATAGCCTGCAAAAAAAAAAAAAAAAAAGGGAAATTATTACAACTTTAGACATAAGTACTTATAACTCATGTGGTACCCTACAAGATCAGATCTCCACCAGAACGTTCAATTAACTATTTTTCTAGGTGGCCTTGGTTTTATACACTTGGCTTCATATCAGCCATCTTCTACAAGTAATTATCCAAAATTCTGCAAATGTATTTCCCAAGCTTGTAAACATGAGAAAATGTGAACTTTTACCTTTCCACCTCTTCCTTTGGCAAATTGGTGAAACATAGTCCAGCATTTCCATGTAGAACCTAAGAAAAGTCAACAAAGGCATAAGACAAGATATTCAACTAAAACAAAAAATGGACACCAGAAATTTTGCACAAAAGGCTTACCTTAGAAATTTTGTGGAGATCTGGTCTGAGCTCATCGGAATCAGATCGACCTAGAGAAATTTGCATGACTTTGTTTGAACCAAGGAAAAATCTGAGAAAAATAACTTTGCATGATACACATACTCATATTGTAGAATCCATGACTTATAAATTTTAGAGAATTTGTCCATTAAATAATTACATAGCTGCATTAGTGCAAATAAGTTAAACTAACAATATGAGAACAGTTAGTTTACTCAGAAAAGATGACCATTGAGAAAAACTAAATCTTTTCAGAAAATACCTGTCGCATAGAATAATCATACAGCCGAAGCTAATCACACATCGAAAAGAATCTTTTGGGTAAAAAAATTTGGGTCGAAGATCAATCCTCAGCCAACTCACTTTTAAGTGTGGTTGGATATCAATAGGAAAGGTGATTGCCAATAGTTTTAGGGCCTTATTATTAGATTTTGGAAAAGCTACAATGGCTGGTTTTTCCAAAGATGCTTTTGCACACCTTCATAAAGCTTCCGGCTACTACAGTGGTTGCACTATTCAATATCACAAAATTACCCCTACCCAAACACACTCTCATTAGCTTCCAAAGACAACCGAACAAAGCACAAGGAAGTTGAAACCCTCTTCTCTACTTCTATAAGTTGTATCTCTCCTCACATACTTTAATTTCCAAACAAATTGTAAGTGAAGGTTGGTAGGAGGAAAATAAATTGAAAATAAAGAAAATAAAACATCAACAGAGGTATTCTATGTACTCAACCCAATCAAGAACCTAAAACTGCAGTCAACTGGAATTCTTAATTCTTCTGAGGGTCCCAAAGATTGAACGCATAGCACCTGACTTTAGCATGCAAGTTTCTCTAATTTTCATTGCATGTTCTGAGTTACCACTACAACAAATGGGGCATCTTGAAATGAACTTACCTGCTGGTTGATTTGAGCTGGTCTCTGAACTCCTTGAATTTGAGATTTCGCATGTTCTCAAATGAGAACACATAAACGGAACTGTAATCTTCCGCTGCCTGCCTTATTGAATTCACAATGGTTTCTTTGTGTTCCCTTCCTTTCTTCTTTGTCTTGGAAAGTGTAACTGCAGCCACAACCCCAACCAATCATGAAATGGACCATAACATTATTCATACCATCCTCCGATGAATCAGACCAATCACTCAATTGCTTGCGAGAAGTAAAAGCAGAAAGAAAAATCAAAACTGCCATCATATCAATCAAGTCTTAATTTTTAAACTTTTAAAATTTTCAGTTTCTAACACTATACCAATTTCGAGCAGCCAAAAGCTTGTTACAAACGAAAATAATAATAAAAATAAAACACTGAAAACAATCCCAAAGTCTTCCCTTTCCTACAATGAAGGTCAACTACAGCAGTAGATACACAATAAGCTAATTTTCCTGAAATTGGGTATATCCCATAGCATTTCATTTCACTTTCATATTCGAAACTGGTAGAAACAAATTTCAACATTTCAAACCCAAAATCTGGTAAATGGAAAACAAAAGGATACAATATGTAATAGCAAACAGATAAACTCACAGTCTTCTAGTTCTCTTAGTTTTTTTCAATTTTTTTTTATAAGAATTTTTTTTCAATTTTTAACAATGAACAAAAAACCCTAAGTGTGGATTGTTATCTGTGCTTCTTCTTGTACTTTAGTTCAAGACAAACGTATGGAAAAACTAAGGTACAGAAAGTTTCAGCTGACAGTTCGCAACGTCAAAAAATACGATTAATAACAAAAGGAAAAGGATTAGAGTTTTTGTTTTTCCTTTAAGTTTTCTGGGGAACCAAACAAAAAGAAGAGAGAAGGCAGACCTGGTCGATCGCGCTTAGACTTGGGCATCTTTTAGGGTGTGGGGGGCTTCTCGTTGGCTCTATGCTTTTGCTTCTGCAACTTCAGAAACCCAACGAGCGGAAAAGAGTTTTATCCTACTTTGATTCTAGGGTTTTAAGTTGGCAGTAGAAGACGGGTCGGTTAGGCCCGGTTAGGAGGATGGGTTATAATAGGTGGCTGATTGCTGGCTAGTAGGGTCACAGAGTATAGCCGCGTTGATATACTTTTAAAATATTTGAATAAATTTAAATAGTATAGCCGGACGGCTATACGTTTAAAATATTCAAATATATTTACAACTTATAGCCGCGCGGCTATACTGTTAAAATATTTTATATGTTTACAGAGTATAGCCGCCAGCTATACTCTTTAAATATATACCATTTAGCCTTCAGGGCTAAAAGAACACTTTAGCCCATTGGATTAGAGTTATTTCTTCAATTATTTTATTAGTATAAGTGATATTGAAGAATGAGAACTTAAATTCTTTTCGATACCTCCAATTCTAATGATTTCTATAAATGAGCCCATTGGGCAAGAATAAAAAATGAATTTTATTTATAATAAATAATACGAGTTAAACCCATAAATACAACAACAAAAAATAGAAATCCACCAACATTTTGTGGATCAAAGAATGTTGAATTTCTAATCATAAAATTGCTTGAATGCCTTTTGAATCTAATTTTCCATCTCCTAAAAAAAGTCTTGCTGGTATGTAATCTTGTTAAGACCTAACAAAAACATAACTCTCGTCTCGTCCCTAGTTTGTTATAGCATTAGAGTCTGAAAAATATATGTGGGAGAGAGAAAGAGACTCAACTCACAACAACTATTCAATCACACTCAAATACATAAAGAAGGAAATATATATATACCAGTCAACACTTTTTTTTATGTACTATTCCTTTTCCTGTTGGTGTTCATGCAAACAACTATGCATGCCAGGCTCTTTCAAAAAACAAACGAAAATGGGTTCTATTTATCCTTGAAGAAGTCGGTGCTTATTACTTCCTCGTTGGTTGAAATATGTGATGGTATGTTCATGATAAGTTATACAATTAAAATGAGAACATACATACTTATTCTCCAAGGAATACTAATTTTAATGATTAAGTACTTACATGTGTGTGTTGTCATTTAATTTAGTATTCCTCGGGTGATTTTGTGTTTGTTAAAGTCTCAGCGCAAAAAGGAATACTAAATGGTGTAGAGTTGGGCTTTTATCCTACGGGATTGATAATAACTGGAGTTGGTGTTGGCAAAAGCTTTACATGCAAACAAGCAGGAGGTGGCATATTTTTCTTGCTTTGAGTTTGACGTGTAAGTTAGTTGTGCTAAAACTTTTCTATTTGAGATTGATTACTCGACAAGTGTCATTCCACTAGATGACTAATCCTTTTTTCAGTATGAGCTGGTGGTGCTGAGGAATTAATAATTACTAAAACTTGGAGCAAAGGTTATCAGTTGAAGTGCATCTCCCATTGCTTCCCGCCTTAGTATTTACTATAAATAGGGGTCATTTTCTTTGATTTTGAAAAACACACGACATTGCATAGCAGTGCATGCAAAGAGGAGAAAAATAAAAGAGAGAGAGAGAGACAGAAAAGAAGAAAGGAAACAAAATTCTCACGAGAAGTTAGAGCTCGTAGTTTGTGTGTTTTCTTAATTTGGAGTTAGTTTTGGAAACGAGATAGGAGGTTTTTTGGAGGCCTTTACAAAGATTAATTTAATTAAATTTTGTGAGCAACATATTATGCATGAATAGATAAAGAGTTTTTATGCACTATTATTGTTAATATAATATTTGACTGAGTTGTTGCATGTTACTTAATTTAATTATATCAATTTACTGTAGCAAGATTTATGTCTCTACTGAATTGTGATTTCGCTCACTCTTTAACATATTTAACAGGTACTAAACCAAAAGTCTAGGATTTGAGATGAACTTCGTATGTCTGTAGAGTGTGTTGTGGTTGATTAATGAGCTACTCTTTTAATGAACTTTTGAGTCGTTGTAATGATGTAAGATTTAATGTTGTTTTCGCTTGGAAATTCTATATGAGATGTTTATTTATTTAGTGTTCTTTACATTTTAGTTATAGTTTTTTTTAATTAAATTCTATAATTAAAGTGTGAATCACGTCTTAATTCAAGTTTATATAAATTCGTGAGTTGGGACGTGACAAGTTGGTATCAAAGCCTAGTGTTATGGTTTGATTAAATAATTTTGTTATCTATTGACATGTTAAGTACTTTTTAGGATGCAACCTGCTCACAGTAATGACACATGGGGAGGGTTCTAGGTGGGACCTAATGGCCTCATTTCACTAGAGGAAGCGTATCATAGCTGTCTTCGCTATCAGGCCTATTAAGAAACAGTTGCAGAAGTTGTCGACACAAGATATAAGGGAATGTTCTATATCCCAGAAATGCAACGAATAGTGGTGAGACATCATTTTGAGTCAATATCAAGTAGTACTTGATCGTATGAATTTACTTCAATGATAAACTCTTAACATTGTTGGTTTGCAAACAATGTCTCACCACCATTCGTTGCATTTCAAGGGTATAGAACATTCTCTTATATCATGTGTCGATAACTTCAGTAGCTGTTTCTAAATAGGCCTGGTGGCTAAGGGCTATGGTACACTTTCTCTAGTGGAATGAGGCTGTTGAGTCCCACCTAGAACCCTCTTCATGTGTCGTTATTGTGAGCAGGTTGCATCCTAAAAAGTACTTAACATGTCAATAGATAACAAAACTATTTAATCAAACCGTAACACTAGGCTCTGATACTAATTTGTCACGTCCTAACTCACGGGTTTATGTAAACTTGGATTAAGACGTGATTCACACTTTAATTATAGAATTTAATATTAAAAAAAACTATAACTAAAATGTGAAGATCACTAAATAAATAAATAAACATTTCACATATAATTTCCGAGTGGTAACAACACTATTCGAAATCTTACATCATTACATTACTCAAAAGTTCATTAAAGACATGCCAAGTTTATGCCCACAACACATTCTACTGACATGCCAAGTTCATCTCAAGTCCTAGACTTCTAGTTTAGTACCTGTAAATTATGTTAAGGAGTGAGCAAAATCACAACTTAAACCCCAAACCAAATCGCCATTAGGGTATAGCTCATTTGATTGAGCTCTTCTACCTCCATCCATGTGCACCCAATGAATATTTGTCTAAAACCCCCTCTTAATTGCTTGTACTAAAAAATTGAATTTTAAAAGATTTATAAATAAAAAACACCAACCAAACCATACAAAACAATTGGCTACTTCAATTAGGGGTGGGCACTGAAACCGGCGAACCAGAAATCCAAGCTGAACCGCACTGAACCAAACCGGAAAAAAAATTGAGTTGACCAAAAAGTCAAAAATCTGTCAAAAACCAAATCGGACCGGTTTTGACTGGTTTTGGATTCGGTTCCATGTCTTCAAAAACCGAATCGAATCGAACCGAACCGGTCAAATTAAAATATATATATATATATATAATTTCAATATTTAATTATATTTAATGCTATATTTTTAATTTCACTAAAAAAAAACCTAATATTTATCCAAGTTCAATGTCAAAATATCTCTCTTTTCTAACTTTAATATTTATTTTTTATATGAAATTGAATAATTTGTTAATTTTCAAGTGAAAAAATAATATTTCAGTTGAGAATTGTATTAAAAAATAATTTTTATAATCCAGTTCAAAATCGAACTGGAACTAGACCAAAACTGGTTCAAACCGAACTGGACAGTTTTTGAAATTTTTTTTATTAAAACCAAACCGGATGAATAGTACCAGATCGATTCTAATTTGAGGCAAAAACCGGTCCAAACCGAACCATACCCACCCCTAACTTCAATTATTGTTTATCTCAAAAAATTTACTCATCTGATTTTTAAATAATCACCAGGCAATACATTGATGTTTTTCGTCGGGTTTAACTCAAGGTGGAGTGAGAGGGTAGGAAAATAAGCTAGGATTAAGACACATCAAGGGTTCAATCTACTCTTATGTAACAAAAAGAAAACATAACTATTTAAATTCCATATATTCTAGAAATTATTATGTAACAACATGAAAATATAAGTAATTAAATTCCAATTCCATATATCATAAAAACCAATAAAATAGGGTAAAGACTTTCTACAAGTTACTGCATCTGATGTAGCAGTGGAAATTGTTGAATTAACAATGATCATTTCTCTATCAGTGGTCTAATATTTGTACAATACAACTAATGGCACTAAGAAAGAAAAATTATATACAGTTTCCATTATCCATTTACATTGCACATTTAACCTGCATTCCCAAACTACGCTATAAGTGGCCAAAAAAAAAAAGCCACATTACATGGAATAAAATGTGGGAAACTTCAGGAACTTAGCGAACATCAACATGTTTGTTGGTTCTTGCTAGAACACGGACCAAAGGTTTCCAACAATTGGTTTGCCAAAATTGGAGACTAGAAACTTAAAAACCAAAATTGATGAACTTGGAGAGCATGCCACATTTCCACATGATGGTGCTACAAATCTTTTTTCCTTATGCCTGTTGGAACACCATAACATACTGGTGATGCTCCAGTCAAGAAAGGAAGACTGCAAGCTTCGCGAGCTTGACTCATGAATGATCCAATCTTCGGCTTATGATCACAAGAAATCTTAATTGGGGGATCGCTGCTCTCGCAAGCTTCAGGCAATTTCTTCTTTGATACTTTCTTCTTGGCATTACCTTTGCGGCCCCTAATGCTCATGGCTTCAAATTCTTCTGCTACTTTGCATTGGACACAGCCCTCAGAGGGACTCCATCGTTCTTTTAGCCAACCGTCAAGCATGGCCTTCGCAAATCGGTTAATATCCTTGTCCGTCACTTCCCATAAGTTTGCAACAATGACAGGAGAACCAGCTAGCAGATAAGACAGTGGGGGACCATGTGGAATATAACACCCATTCAGTTTCAGGGAACCACTACTACATCCCATCAGGAGAGTAGCGGCACAGTTTTCCAGTCTCTGAATTTGATGCATAGGTATATATTGTACCCCTGTAGCACAAGACATGCAGAAACAAATGTTCAGTTTGATGCTTGGAAAACCTTTTTTGCCCAAATATTAAGGCCAGAAGTAACATAAGTGGAACAAACACATAAACAATATAAATAAGTATAATCAAACATACCACTTCCATGGCCAAAATATATAAAGAGATCATGGCTTTTCAAGGCCACTGCCAATTCTTCAGCTGGGGGTGCACATCCAGCTTTCCCCTGTGTAGGTATTCAAATGTAAGATTACTATGTTTGTGGGTAACGAGAGAGAGAGAGAGAGAGAGAGAGAGAGAGAGAGATTCCAACTTCCGCACTTCTATTCTACTTAAATTCTGGCAAATTTTTCCTGAACAGAAACAGATATTACCTCCAAATTTTGATCTCTAAACCACTTCTCAAATTCGATTTGCGTGGTACCAAGATCACCACTGGGGTTCAGGAGATAAAATGAATCCAATGGATCTATCAAAGGGAATGCAGTAATATTATTCGCGACTTGATCTTGATGGTGGTAGTTCTTCTCCAGTGTTGAAGAGATGCTCCCAACAGAAGGCATGCGATAAACCTCCTTGTTTCTTAGTATTGGTAAATTCTCCCAAGGAAGCATCTGTTATAGTCAGCTTGTTTAAGTGATAATAGGTATATTGAAAAAATGGAAAGGTATCAAGTACTCTTGAATTGCTAAAACTTCCTGTTAGCAAGAAGGAATAAGCTATGTATGTTGACCATGGATTACAAAAAGGCAATTAAACAACTAGAGCATGTCTTGAGTTGAAACGCTCACTATATGTTCCACACAGCTACAATGATCTAGCACAGGCTTTTAAGAGACTGAAGAGAGCTTAGCGGTTTCCAAGGGTTAATCACTGTAATTCTAGCATGATTAACGACTTAACAGCATATGCGATGCAATATCTACTGCTTGGTGAGAAAAGAACTGTATTCTCTTTGGAAGCACAAGACTAAACCCATTGAGCCAACTCCAAAAATAAAGCCTTCTGGGTCTAAAATAAAATATCCATGTAGTGCAAGAATCAGAAAATAAATAAGTAAAAGAGTCAATCTAAAAGTTACTTTCAAGTTTGAAGAGAATATATTTGGGTCAAATGCTCTTAAGAACTTATTTATTTGGGTAGGAACACACAATCTCTTTAAGACTTCTAGGAATCTCCTATTGTTAAAGAACCTTTCATATTCAATGAGTTTTTGATGTTTGACGAGTCTTCTAATATTTCTTTTAGGTTTAGGTGAAATTAACTTTGGAAGCTAAACCTCTGTAAATATGAGGAGAAAAGAGAGGAACCAAACACATACCTGAACCTCGAAGTCCAGTACTAGAATTATTGGCTCTCTATTTACAGAACATAGCCCTTCAAGCTCATTTACTGCTTCATGTATTAGTCGGAAGGCCAACTCGGACTGTTTCCCAATACCATTAGATTCATCAGGTGATATCAAACACTTCTCTTCCTCAGAACATCCAGCTTTACCAATATAGCAACCTTTCTTAAAACAGAGCTGTGAAACATATGCACCTCCTTCAAAGGCATCTTTGGAACCCCCAAGAATGACTTTGAGAAGACTCTCATCTATGTCCACTTTGCACTTAGATTTCAAATCCCGCACCAGCTTCTTATGTACCAAGTCCAGCTGCTTGCAGTTTGACCATTCTCCCAGAAGCACACACCTCCAAGGACCAAACCATGAATCTTCTAAGTTCCTGGTGCAAGAAACGTGAGAGATCATCATAGCCAATTGACATATAGTTTTCAAATTGAAAACCAATTGCTAAAGTTAAAGACATGAGACAAAGTGCAGAATGCCACCTTCGTAAACATTCTACTGCATTAATAGAAAATATAAATTGAAAACCCAAAGCTAGTGTCATTTATTATCTCAACTAAACCTAATAAAAATAAAGTAGATTGGTGGAGATAAATGGACATGAATGTTGAGTAGCAAACAAAGACCCACGGAGGTTTGCAAACAAAGGGAGGAAAAAGAGTTAACCTACTTCAGCAATTTACCAAGGCGAAGATCAAGCTTCTGTCTCCACATCCACCAGAATGTCCAAGCGTTTTTTGTATCTTCTTCAAAAATTAATGAAGCTGACGAAAAACTCTCCTCCAATATCAACCTAAATTCTGGAGCTACCTTGTCAACCACAGTGAAACCCCATGGACAGTGCCAACGCTTTCCAGTATCCTTTCTTTCAGAAAAACTACCAGAACCAGAATTCGCAACATCATCTGAATCTTCTGCAGAACCTGTGCATATTATTTATCAGTGTATTAAGTTCTAATTTGTACAAGACATGCTACAAATTTCGAAATTTCATACCTACACAAACAAATTACCTTCTAATACTGAATCCACTGGCAGAAGCATAACGATAGGTTGACTCTCAGAGTTCAGGCGTGATACCAGAATCCATGCATGAACACAAGAAGGAACGGGGAATAGTTCTTCTAACAAACTAACATAAGGGCCTGCAAGCAAGCTTATACAGATGATTGTTGTGCAAGGAAGGCCGGCAAAAAATATTGTTACAAATTCTTCAAGTTCTTGAATAGACTCAGGTGCAAGCCTGCATCAAGGTAAGAAGAAAAGAAGTTTAAGAAAAACAAGTTAGAATGGTTCATCAATGATAAAATATATTTTGTAACGTGACAAGCACAACCTGAGTAATTTTTTTTTTCCTGATCCCATGCAAGTTGAGCCAGTAACCTGTGAACCCCAAAAATAAAGATTTTACAACTTATTAGTATGTGCTGAATAAAACGGAAAAAACAAAAAAAACAAAAAAAAAAACAAAAAAAACATTTAGCCAGTTTTGTAAATACAACAATCTGAACTGGGAATTAAAATGCTAATCGGCAGAACAAAGTATAAAGATTAGAAAACTTTAAAACCAATTAAAGAGCAATGGCAGCATGCGTTAAACGGTAGGGAAGTAAATATCCAAATGATGGTTCAGTTCACAACTACACAAGATATTGGAGTGGTAACAAAAGTTGTTCATCATTGCCCCAGAACAGATCAAATGAGGTCAATAAGATGAAAAATACTATTTGCTCGAGGGAGCTAAAATCCACATGCAAGGTAATGGATATAATCCCCCAAATTCCAAATCTCTCAAATAAATTGTTAAGCACTATGTAGTTTGATAAGTTGCTCGTAGAAATACACCAAATAAACAGAAATAAAGTGTATAAACATACCTCAGCATTTACAAGGTGTTGAACGTTACATATGTCAGATCCATTTGTGAAAAATTGGTAACTAAGATGAGTGCCAAGTGAAGCTTGATGAAAATAAGAAGCCCAATGGTTTTCGCAGAGAGTTTTCGAAGAAGATGACAAAGAAAAACGCTCACTAGAGGCAGAAAGTAAAAATATAGCAGCAAGCAATCTGGAAACCTGTGGAGCACCAAAACTCAATCAGTTTCATTAATGGCAATGGCATGGAAAACAAAGAAAAGGAAAATAAAAGCTAAAATATTAAAAATAAAAAATAAAGATAAAAAACAGCAGAAGAAGATATTTGCAGTTATAGAATAAACTCAAATCCATAACAATCCCAGTTAAATGCTGAATTATTTTCTTACATAGATTATGAAATAAATCCAAGTGTTAAAACTGTCTACGACATACAAGTCAGTTCCCCATACAACAGCACAAGCAACCATAACTCGTATTTGAATTAAAAACAACACTAATGAAATTAAGTCATGTACCAACAAAAAGCCATCAGTGATCTTTTGCCATGTTTACAGAATTCAGAAAATACCACAGAACTTACTCATATCACTCATATACCCACAAGAAATATCAGTTTTAAACAACCAATACGACCTGGCCCCAGACCTTCAACTCATATTTTAAAAGAAGAAAATCATACCACAAGATCCTCTTAAATCTTAATGTCCAGTTACAAACACAGGATATATGAACCTAGGTCAGATGTTCAGTGGCTCCCTAGCATTTCTCTAAAAGAAAAAAGAGAAGTCACAAGTTAAGGCTTAAATTATTTGAAGCACCCCCATTAAACAACCATAACATAGGTTTCCTTTTCAATAAACAAAAAACCCCAACTGCATTAGACTATGCAATCCGAAGTGACAATAGATGACCTTTAACATTAGAAAACCAGGGTTCATACCGACACCAAGTCATGTACTTTGCCCTCAGTATGACAATGTCGTGCCTTTCAAAAAGAGCTAGAATTACTTGCATTGCAAAAGATAGTTTCTTTTTTATTTTGGAAATAAAAGGGGACTTACAATTGTATTTTCAAGCAAATTTTAGAGACTAATAAAGTTATAATGTGAACTGCAACTACTTTCTTGAAGAACCTATAAAAGAGAAATGGTGATCAAGGGTCGTCATTTACTCCTTAAAATCATCCCATGACATATGCCTTAAAACATCAGAAGAAAAATCCATTAACAACTCACAAACACATGGAGTATGATATATCACTGATAATACTAAACCCAATAAGATGAAAAGACTTTCAAGGGATATAATGAAGAAAAAAAAATACAAGAAAAGATTCGACCTTCTGAAAAAGTACAGGAACGTCACGGCAGAGAACAAAGGCTAGCATCAACCAAGACACTAGTTTTGGAAGCTCAATACGAGGCAGATCGGAGCAAATAATCCTGGTGAACGTAAAAATCCAGAAAGAGAAAAACACATGAAGTTATTACGGCTATGAAACAGCAATGAGGCAGTAAATCTCTGAAAAATGCACTTATGTTGACCTTTGCATGTCATTATGTGACTTCCTGTTAATTGAAAATTCAATCTTGGGTCTCTACATCGGTACCTATATATTAGTTACAGCCCATATTCCTCAGTAAAAGGGAATAATTTCTCAAAGCTAGCTACTAGAACAATTTTCCAGCACAAAAGCATCATACAAGAAAGCAAGCAACATGCGGAATCACGAGGTAGTTCTATCATGTACATTGACATTTTAATGTCACTTCCCTTTTGCTAAATTATTAAGAGTTTAAAAATAAAGTGGATTCAGACAAATGAAACCAATTGTGGCAATCTTAGCATATTTTTTATCGTACCAATGTAAATAGACCTCATTTTTTTCATAGCATTTGGGCCAATTCCCATTCCACTCTTAAGAGAAGTGAAAAAATAAACTTTGTTCTTTGGTCCCTGATTCTTTAATTAAAATTTTAAGCTTTTCAACTGTGATTTGAGTCCTTTGACTTTGTTGAAATCAGCATTTCAGCAACCAACTCAGGATTTTCTATTTATTTATGTTCCTAAAATGCTTTCCACTACCATTAAAACGGAAATTTGGTTGTTTAACTCCTAAACTTACAGAAACTTACCCAAATTTAGAAACTATTCAGAATTTTAGAGAGAGATAGAGAAAGAGATACAGACAGAACAAATTGCCTATAATTTTCTATCACTATCCACAGGCAATTCTATCACTGTCCACAGCAGCTGTATTTCCTACACCACCTAGGGACGCAATTTCAGATCTATTTTCACTGAAAGCAATGCAATTTCTACCTATTTTTGGACTTTACATTGTTTGCTATATGAACCAATAAATTATAGGCACACTACAAAGTGGTGGCAGCTTATCCTAAAAAACGAAGGCGTTATCATCTCTTTTATACAAAGGAGGAAGTGTCTGATATCCCCTGTCAAATGAGAAGATCCTCCTCTGTTAGAAGTTAGAAGATGCATTTGGGCTTATCCCACTCTAACGCCTTTATGATTTCGTTTCCTTTTCAGTCCTTCCCCAAAAAAAAAAAAACTGCACTTTATTTGTTGGTTTTTAGCATGTTCTCGTAAACCCTATGTTCTTTGGTTCATTTCCAAATTCGAGAAACCCAAAGCGACACGCCAAGTAGCAGCCTGCACGCCACACCTTAGTATGGAAGATGGGAAAACATTTTCCAAATGATTAAAAGCTTGGCATGTAAGTTTACAAGCAAAAACAAGGTAAACTACAATCTATGAATCCCTAGTACCAGAAAATGGTACATGGCAAATTTTGAACACTGGAAAAAGAAAAAGGACAGTCATTAATATTTATTTACAATTTAAGTAAAGTTTCTCAGGTTAATATTTGGACCGTTAATATACTTCTTAAAATTATTAAATTTTACATTTCTAGAGAAAGGGAAGAAGTTAAGATGTGAATAGAAACATGCACAAACAAAAATAAGAACCTGCTACTTAGATTACCTGGTTTCCTTAGAACAGTAGCTCTTCAAAGACAACCAACTTATATTCAACAGTACTTCTGCCCGTTCAACACTGAAGACATCCCCTGGGATCTCCTTTCCCATTAAATTGAGAAAGGATGTCAATGAAACAGATGAGATAATAAGACAAAATGCGTTTCGGCTGACCAAGATTGATACGGTTTGCAACGTAATTTCATGTGTTTCATGAATCTGACCACGACTCTCCAAGCATTTTCCTGAAAAATGTTAAAGATGTCACTAAATTTACCACGGCAACAAAAAAGAATATAAAGGAAAACACAAAATGAAGTTTCATATACATTGGATCTCATGGTTTAGCCATCACTTGCAAGAATGAAATGAAAGAACAAAACCATGCCTGGAATCATGACAGGTTTGCCAATTCCAAAGAAAGAAACTATAATACTAATTAAACTTTTAATAATACAAATGAAGATGATAGGATAATTTTCTACAGATGAAACCACAATCTTAAAAATCCCTGAACCTCAGTTTCTTTTGTGACCCTGATCTCTGACCTCTTAAAATCAAAATTAGGCACATAAAATAAAAGGGTAATGATAATTTCTCATTTCACCAAAGCCAGCTACATTACCCACCAGAATCCCCCTGATCATAAACAGTCTTAAAATAAGGAAGAGGTCGAGACAAAACTCAAAAGCAAAAGTTGGAGGATTAGTGATGGGCAGTTTACAAGTGGAGGTCAAGATGGATAGATAAGTAATTCTATTTACACACATAAAATTGATGAACAGTAAATTCACATCACAATCTATACAAAGTAAAAGCTTTTAGTTTTGCTGACAAAATCTTTCGTAGTTCCAACAAATGCCCATGATAAGTGCTGTTTCGTTTTTCCAATGGGCATGACCACAACCGTGGCCACCTCGGCCCACACTACAGGTACTGGCACCATGACCAGCCGCATCAGCTCTGGCCTCCCCAAAGGGCAACACTCATGAGGCAGGATTGGTTTTTCCTGAAGAGGCCGGCCATCGCTTCAATGTTCTTTCAATTTTTTAAATATTTGTCTTGAAAAGTAATTTTCTTAAGGGTAAAATAGTAGCACAAAATTTCATCAAAAGATAAGTTTACTGAGTAACTATCAGAGTGAAAATAGAAGTTACCCCAATAGACATGTATCAAATGTTTGCCCATGCAGCTATAAAACGTAAAGGGTCATAACATACAGCTATACCATACCTAATCCTGTGAGAAGCCTGAGTGACAGGCGCCTGCGGACAAACTCCCACTTCAAATCAACTAAATTTTTAACTAACCCAGAATCCAAAACTTCCACAGGAAGACACTGCCAACAACTCATTTTGTTGCAAATGCATGTTACATCACACCCAAAAGCAACCTCACAACTTTTTAAATCCAAAAGAAATTCCCTCTTCCTAAAAGTATCAGGACAATCAGACTTGCTATTGCTTTTCAATTGTTTTGAATGACCAACTTGGACAACTCCATTACCACTTATACTTTGGTTCTGAGAAGATTGATATCTTGACCGAGTTGACCTCAAGTTATACTCAGGTATTGCATCTTGATCCTTCACCACCGGTTTTGGTGCATTGTTAGTCTTTTTACACTTCTTAACTTCCTTCTTGCCTTTCAGCCCCTCCCTAGTGGGTTTCCCAATATCCACCTGATTTTCTTCAGAATGTGTAAATGTACTGCTAGCACAAGATCCAACATCTTTAAGAATAGTTTTTCGAAGCCTTGTGCTTTCAACACAGCCTTCTTCAGGACAACTAACCAAATTTTTCCACTCAGAAAGATTAAGCTTCGCTATTGCCGATTTGTACAGGTTTTCAGCAAGAGATAATTTATCTAAAGATGTATTCCTTGTGTTATAAAACATGCTTTGGAATAAATCACCAAGATTCTGATTCACAGTTGCTTCCAGCATTAATCTGCACTTCAAGCAAGAAATATCTGTGCTACTAGCCCCCAAATATTGCTTTGTACTTTGAAGTTCCTTTTCTGCAAAATCCCAAAGCTGCTGCTTGTGGTACAGCTTTCCTAAAGACATTCAAATTGAAATGTGAATTAGCAAATTATCGCGTCCTTTGAACCCAGAAGTGAATGAAGAAATAATTGCAAGACAATGGAACAAAAAAGAAAGATAAGTTTTTGCTATACCCAATACAGTAGAAAAAACAATTATAAATAGTGGCAAGCTTTGTGAGCAGGAAATAGCTTTTCCCAATTGTAGAAAACCTTCAGCCCCAGCTCTGTTTCCAATTATTTCATGGATAACGCCTACCTGCAGGTTATATGAGAGTTTGAAATTCAAATCCCATCTTCGTAAAAGATAGGTCCAGTCTTGAATTTTTAAATTAAAAGTATGGACAGAAAGAGGAAGAAAAACCTGAAGAGTGCTTTCAAGATAACATTGAAGCACATTCCATGGACTCAGATAACAACGTTCCAAGTCACATAGGCTAGCATCAAAGGACCAAAATTCACTAGCAACTGATATGTGCATATGCATATCCTGAATATGATATGTTAATTTCTCACCGCTACCCCCAGCTTCATTGCACGTTTTGGACTGTTCAGAAGAGTACATAAATTTCTCTCTAAATAGTTTAGCACGCAACTGGTAAGCTTCCTTTGCATATGACAGAGCCTAAAGAGTATTAACAGAGATGAACACAAAATCATCACGGAGAAATTCCCATGTTTAATGCATAAAAGCATCTCAATATCTTTTTACTCACAGTGGAAAATAAATTATAAACTTTTAACAAAACAAGATTAAATAAATGCAAATTACCTCAATTAACCTTCCATTTGAAACAAGTCTTTCGCATAAATCATAGTAGAGATATCCAGCTATGTAAGCAGACGAACTCGATACAGGAACCTATAAGAAGAGTAACAAAATATAAGTGTATTTAATGTGCAATTAAGGCATAAGAGTTCATGGTGGCAACTTGAGACAAACTTACACTTGAAATAAGTTCAAAAGCAGCTTCCTTAACTTCATCAATTGTGATATCTGATCGAAATGAGCTTTCATAATTGCATGAGCCCCGAGGAAAGTTTGGAGACACAGATGATAAATTATATTGGAACGCTAATAGAAGTGGTTTGGATCCTTTCAGGCAATCTACCCAAAACTCAATAGACTTTGAATTTTCACCACAATGATCTGATAAGTTCATGATGAATGCCTCATTCACAGGTGAAGCACAAAGGCCATGGCTAATCCTTCTACATTCCCACAATCTGGCCACACACTTCTCTAATGGGACATCCCTCCATTTAAATAATCTAATCATGAGCCTATGTATATCATTGTGAAAGTCCATGCAACCCTGAAGACATGTTAAGAGTAATACCATGTCAAAACCCCAAATTGAATTATTCTCTCATGTTTTTCCACAAAAAGAAAATAGTACAGCACCCAAGAAGTCAAAAGACGGACCTTGATGGATAACAAATCAATAGCATTGTAAAGCAGCAACATAATATTTTCTGACACCATAGAGCACTTGTCATCTGGAGAACAATTATTTCGAGTAGAAATGCCCAACCATAAATTAATGGCAGAACTGATATCTTCAAGCACTTGCTGCTCATGAGTCATAACAAACCCAAATCAAATAATTAGACAAAATTGTAAAATTCAATGAAATACAAACTTATAAAAAGAGCATCTGAAGCTTTTTGGCATTAATTACTCGAGTTGGGAAAATAGATTTTATGCATTAGCACCTTCGAGTTGGGTTCAGCTTCTTGGGTACAAAGTGCGCGTAAGCAATATGCCACAGCTAATTGATGGCAAGGAGAAATTTCATGGATATAGGTTTCATCATACATCTCATTCTGTTACAGTAACTTATGCATGTCAGTCAGAAACCCAACTTCAAAACAATCAAAGGGTAACCCTTTAAAGGTGGGGTATTAAAATTCAAAAAAGCAAACACAAAAAATCTAAAATCTAAAAATTGACTTACAAGTGAAGATATTGCATCTGATAAACACTGAATACAGCCCTTCAGACCGCTGATGCCAGAAAGCCTTAATGCTCTTCCCTTTCTCAATAAAATTCTTGATTTTTGTAAGCAACTATCTGGTGTGACATGCACGTANNNAGGATATCTATAATTTTCATTTGCATTTTCTGACAAAACTCAGGGTTCACATCATTCATTTCCTCATAAGCAAGAAGTTCCTAAAAAAATTCAAGATGGAGATGTAGAAGAGAGAGAAATTAACATGTGCAACCTACAGTCTATGGACAAATATTAATTGAACTCCAACTGAAAAGAAAACCACAAAGAGTTCTAACCTGCTCCAAGACAATTTCGATTGTCTTCTTTGTTACTTTCTTAGAAGATGATAGCAAACTGTATAAGGTAGGAGCATCATCCTCAACATCCACATTCTTGTAACGTTTACATTCCATCTAGATATGGCATAAAAATGAGGTACCAGAAAAAGCATGGTAAGTGGACACATTACGAAAACTTGAAGATGATTAAGGTGACATTTTGTGTAGATATTTAGGTAGGAGACTCCCCATTGAAAGACATGTTTCCACGTTTGACTAATTTATCCAATCATCATAATGCATCTATAGCAACTTGTGCAATTGAGGTAGAATTTTGGTTTCAGGAAAAATTTAAATGCCTTTGAGGTTGGTGCTTGCAAGAGGATTTTTTTTTTTTTTTTTTTTTTTGCTGTGCTAGTCATATTTTAGATAATTGTGTGATCATGTGGGATAATCTAGAGAACCAAGGCTCCTCCAGAGGATAAGATTTTAGCATGGTTAGTTGCCCATGCAATGGTCAATACCTATCATATGCTCAAGAGTGGCATGCATCTCTGCTTATTCTCACATTATGTGTAAAGAGGAAGGGGAGGTTTCAATCGTTTGATCATGTGTTTATTCACTGCCCAGTGGGATTGAGATTGTGGTTGAAATTTTTTTGGAAGGCTCAGGTGAGCTGGATAATTCCAAGGGGATGTTACTCCTTGTTGCATGGAAAGCACGTGGGGAGGACAGGGTATGGACATGTGCTGTAATGGCTGTTTTCTGGGTAATTTGGATGGAGTGCACTAGCAGGATGTTTAATGTTGTTAGAGGAGAGGAGAAGGTATACTTGTCGACGAGAGTTCAATTTTGGGAATCCTTATAAGCTTCAGTATTTTCAGAGTTTTGTGGCAGTTCGTTCTGTGTGATTTTGTCAAATTGGAGAGCTACTGTTTCCTAGATCCTATTTCTGGATGTAATTTTGCTTGGATTATGTTTACTAGCTACTGGTAGGAGAAGATCGTTTTATTGCAGTGGAAATATTTTCCTCTGTTTTGGTGTATGCTTCTTTTAATCAACGAATGTTTCTTCTTATTGGAAACAAAAATTCAACTCTTAAACATCTGGCGTTTTGTAAAGAGAAGGGCCAAAATTTATGGGGATGCAGTGTGCCAGCTCTGTTGTGGGTTATTTGGATGCAGAGAAATATAAGATTATAGTGGGGGTGGGGTGGAGGAACTTCAGGATAATGTCAGATTTGGTCATCATTTTGGGCATCTGTATCTGGAGACTTAAGGACCTCTTTTTTCTGACATTCTATTAGAATGGAAGGCAGCTGGCTTTTAGATTGCTTTTTGTTTTTTGGGTGTAATAATTGGAAATTCGATGTTCCCTTGTTGGTTGTCAGTCCTATGTTCGTTTCGTATGTTAAAAGTTAATTAATAAAATTTATGTTTCTTTCAAAAAAAAAAAGTGAAGGAATCTCTAAGATGATACCTTAACCCACTGCTTCACCAAAGACAACGGACCTGGCAGCCTCTGAAACAAATTTGCAGCAATAGACCAATTTTCAAAGCCCTCTAATATAGTTCTTTTCACATCGTGACTTTGCAATTGATTAAGAACATCCAAAAGAAAGGCACTTCTCTTACAGCACTCATCAAAGAAATCTACAATAGCATCTTCCGACAGATCAACCTGGGGCACCTTTAGTTTGTGTACAAACATATCACAAACACGTATAACACAAGTCCATGATGCTTTACAACAAAACTTCAATGCCTCTGATGCCTGCAGAGGTACTTTACAAAGTTAAGCAAAACAAAGGTCTCGAAAAGAAATCTAAAGTACAAAAAAGCTTTCTGGAAAGTGTTTTATTTTTATTTTTATACGAAACTAGATTTCATAAAATGAAAAGATATCCTCCACTGAGCCTAAACAATTAAAAACCTGCCTACACCAATTACATAACCAGATACAGCTACAACATCCATAACAGCAATACAGAGAACAATGAAACTAAAAAAACAGCTGCATTCCAATCCGATAAGATTGAAGAAAAATAACTATCCCTGTACAAAGTGATATTTACAGGAAAATGATCAGGAACAAAAAGAACCATTAAAAATCATCAGATAGTTTCCTTCCTACATTGGCAACAATGAAGCTGGTTTAATTAATCATCATATTCAAATATACCAAGTGCCTCAAGTCCTTACATAACTAAATTCAAAAGATAAAAATAAATTTAGTTCAAGAAAAATAAATTAGTGCCTTGTCTGCAACTCTATCCAGCCCAAGTGAAAGTACAAATGCAAATATTCAACTCGGAACTTGAAAGATAGCATTGTGCATTATCCTATACTTCAGGTCTGAAACATCTAGTATGGGTATTAAATCCCTCTAGCATCCAATTTTCAAAACAAGGGCATATAGAAAAATTGCTAACTTTTCTTTATTCCCTTATCAATTGCGTTTGAGTTAAAACAAAGAGGCAAACATTACATCATCTCCTAGTTTTATTTGAGGGACACTACATGTGGCCCACCCTGCATTGTTGTTCAACGATCTGAACCGTCTACTCTTAAGTCTCCATTCAATGATGACAAACATAGGGTTTCCGATTTGGCTGATCCTTTGCAAGGATGAGAAATGGAGAGAATTTTCATTCATTTGGATAATCAAATATGGAGAGAAATGGAGACAAGAGATGAGACATTTGGAATCTTTGTCTCCTAGCCCACTCTTATATTCTCTGCAAAAGAGGAGAGAGCTTTGGAAAGAATATGAGGTTTGTGTTTTGCTTGGTTTTTCAAAAATGTCCTCGATTTAACATTTCTCTCAGTTTCTCTTCTACCTATTCAAACATAAGGGAAAGTAAATATCTCTTCTCTTTTCTCCTGAATTTATTATCTTCCATTACCAAATGCAATGTAAAAGAAGACAAGGCCAAATTTATCTAATAGGGAACCTCAAACCCAGCCTTGGTATTATCTCAGGAACTTAAAACAAAAATATTCTGACGAATTGTAGAAGCAAAATAAGCTACTTTTATAAATGATTGTCCATAGAAAATGCAACTTCACCCTATAAATAGTTCAATGTTGAAAACGGATGTATGGAAATAATTTATTGAAGACATGAAAGCAGTTACAGAGCCAAGTACAATAAAGCAAACAAGTAGAAGATCATAGAATTCAGCATCATTATAGACCAAAAACAATGCTTGTCATACTACATCATATGCCATCCCAATCATAAATATATCATTCTGTGAAAGAATACCTCTTTTAATTCCTTGTTTCGGTAGAAAAGTACACCAGTATTGTAGAGAGAGACATATAGATGCTTCAGACCATTAGGTTGAATCCAGTCACTGGTGATGACATTTTCAAGTATTTGCACACTCTTCTGAAATAAGAAAACGCAACCCGAGAACCTAGTTAAGCAGATAATGATTGTGTTGTGCAAGAGTTATAAGAAAATAAATAGTCAACTTACGAGAAAATAAATAACTGGGGCCATTTCAGTATCATATCATAAGAATAAGAACCTGTATGTTAAGCTTTGTTCTGATGGAGAGGGTAAAAGAAGCCAAAGCAACACCAATGATGCTGTTGTCATCAAATATATCTCTGTCGTCAAATACATCTCTATCCACCTCATATGTACATCTGCACCTAGAGACAAGCATATTTCAGAGAAGCCTGATAACAAACATAAACTGACAATAAATCTTGTGAGACAGTATTTAGGGAAAAGGCTTACAAAATTATGAATCAAGGAACCCAAGCAACTTCAGCATCACGCCTAACATAACACTGAAGGGTAAAAGCATGTGTTCTTTGGAAATCACTCTCAGGGGTAATTTATCTTGCTATGTTACACCTTTTTTCTAATACAACATTGCTATGTTACACTTAAGCAGAAAGTAAAGAAAATAAGAATAATGAGTACATCAAAACAAGTGAATTGCTAAGTCCTAGTCAAAGAAATGAGACTTTTGTATTTTTATCATAAAACGAAAACATATTCATGACTCATGAGGGTAGGCTTTTAGCAGTCAGCATTCAGCCACTAATATCTTCCCCAAATGAAGTATAGTAATTTAGCATGCAAACATAAATATATTTACGGAAAACCAGAATAATTTCAAACTAAGACACAACAGAACATAAATCTCCTCAAACAGATTACCTCCAAATTGCCATATTATAAAAAATAAATTAAAAATGAAACCACTGAACCTTATTGTTGACTCACGTTTGAAAAAAAACGAAAACATCATAAAACTGATGGAAAGCACTCTGGATATCACACAGTTCAGTAGAAACAGAAGCAGCTTCGTTATCAGTAAGAATCTCTTTCTTTCCTGAATTTACTAACTCCGTAAGTGGCTGGCATAAGAATTTCAATGCGTTAAAGTAAGACAGAATATAGTCCTTTCTATCCCTCTGAAGTTGACTCATGGAGGCTGCACTCTTCGAAATCAACTGCAAATTGGATAATACAGTGTCTTCATTGTGGCCAATTTGGAAATAACTTCTCAACAAACTAAGCAAATCAGACAAGCGATTCATTGCATCCCCATCATCATGCAAAATTCTAATTGCACCTCCAGAGGATCGAAGATCACCAGCTTTTGACTTCATACTGCGATCAAAAAAGTGCAATCCAGAGGCATAAAGCCTCAGAATCAAATGAAAAGGTGTTCTAACCTGCACAAAAAGTTGAATTTAAAATGCCAACATACAATTTCAAATAGTGCCAGTTCAGTGAAATTTATATGAGGAAACTACATACATAAGATACCTGATGGAAATCACCCGCTAATTCATTTAAATGGGACCCAATAATACTGCAAAGATTTGTATTTGTAGTTCGACATTTCTTGGCACAATAAGCAATAAGTTCAACAAACTCTTTTCCTGTATTTTCCACTTCAACCTGCCAAAATAAAATTTTAGATCATTCTGACTAATTTCAGTTCTGTATCCCTAAGTAATTATCTCCAAACAGTTCAAGCAAACATACAGCACAACCTCCGAAAGTAATATCTAAGGTCCAAGGCAAGATTTGTTATGAGATACAATTCAAAAATAAAAATAAAAAGGTTTTCCATCAAGCAGTAACTCAGTAAAAGATCTGAAACAGTGCAACAGGAATAAAATAAAATCAAGTAACTGCATTTTGCAGTCATAATTCACTTAAGGAAAAAATACTTGTTCAAATAAAAGAAATGAAAAAGCATACACAAGTGGAAAATCTAGCTTAAAGTACACTTAACGTATTAAAACACACATTGCGTGCGACTTTTAGTATAATAGAACTATGAACTGACTTTTAAAGGACAGAAACTAATATTATTCTTTAACTAGGATATTTTTACATACATGTACTTCTACAGAAAATTGATAATTTTTTGTTTTATGATCCAGTGATAAATGTTTTTGAATAAAATGTATACAGATTGTTATATTGTCTAAACAAACAACAAATAACATCAAAGTCATTTCAATGAAACAAATAATATTCTTCTCTCAGGAAAAAAAAAAAAAAAAAAAGGTCTTCTATAATTGCTTTAATATTTTTCCATTTTCATTGTCCTTAGACTAAAAAAAATTTTAATTTTAAATTTTTTTTTTTTTTAAAAAAAAAACCTCCTAAAACAGTTAAATATATTTCATTATGCTATTATATGATGGTAAGTTGTAATACAATTAGGAAAACACATGTGATAAAATAGGAGATTAACACAAAAAAAAACAAAAAAAACAAAAAAACATTTTAAACCTAAATATTAAAAAACCATTTGAGACCCTGAGACCCCACAAAAATTTAAAATTATTTAGCAATGTACTACAGTTATGTGCGTCCAGTACATAATCTGATCAGAAAAAACAATTCTGAGCCCAATTTTAAAAAATATGCTGACCATGTCTCTGATGACGAACCTAAACATCAGATTGCAATTGCTTTTGCAACTTTGTATGCAATTAAACCATGCTCAGTAAACCAGAATCAAAAGAGGAAGGACTGGTGCATAGCAAAGAAGAGGAGAGTATGTTATGCAATTTGAAAGAATAAGACAAAAAACAGAATCCGAGGACTGTGATCAATATGGACGCTTGGGGAGAATCATTTAGACGATCAAGATAATTGGTGTACACAATCTAATAATGAGATCGTACCCAAAGAAACTAGATACAATCAAAAATTCAGAGTTAATGAAAACTTTCAAAAATAAAATAGAAGCTCAGTGAAAAAACAGTAGCATAAGATTTTTTTTGCTTTTTATGATAGGAAGAGCAACAATGCAATACCAAGGACAAGATGTCCTCTGAAGGAAAAAGCCAAAAACCAAAACTGCCTACACAAATCACATAAAGATACACCTAAGACAACAACAACGAAAAACATTTAGAAACAACAGCATTCCAATTTGAAACATAACAGAAAATGAGCTCTCCCTGAACACTGAAGACACCAAAACCCAAACTAAATCGCAAAAGCAAACCCTCTCCCACAAATAATCAATCCTCATCTCGCATAAGGACAAGGAAAGAAAATCTAATTGAACATGTAACGTCTTAACAACCAGAAAAGGAAAGAAAAACTAACAGAAGGGGACATCACCTCAAAATCATATGAGGTAGATACAACAGAGAAAAACATAACAAATAAAAAAGCTGCATGAGCTTGATGTCCAATTCCCAAGACATCGTAGATTTGTGAAAGGGGCAAAGCACTTTGAACCTAGAAGATATGGCATAATCACCAGCATGCAAATATATTTTTACATAACCTTATTTATCTTATTTAGTATATGTTATCAAAAAGTTCAAGACTTACAGAGAAAAGCAACTAATTATGTTCCTGCCTTTTGTACTTCCATTTAGTTGAAATAGGGGTCAAAATATCTAATAGAAACTGGCTCGGCCTTCAAGCAAATATTTTGAAATTAACGTTGACATGGGTACTGAAGATTGATGAACCTGACATCTTAGTCAAACCACATTCCTCAATCTTAAAATATACATTTAGCTCTGACAGTGTTACCTTACATTCGAGAACAAGGGAGTCCAACAAGCAAAATAATATGTCAATGAGCAAGCATCTATCCTTTTGAAACAAAAATAAAGATGAACAGATCCGATGAGCAAACTGCATAAAGAAAAGAAAAGACTGATCAGATAAACGCATGAACTTTTCTATAAAACCATAACTGAAAAATAAAACATAGGCTACCTTGAAAATTTGATCTTTCATTGATGACTTGGCATACTCAGTCATGGTTACAAGGCAGAACATTTTCACAAGATCTCCCTCAAATGATGATAGCTCCCCAACTAAAAATTGAGTACATTTACTCAGAGAGGACACAAGCATCCTGTGCAACTTCTCATATGTGTTTGCGTCTAATACCCTAAAATATTTGATATCACGTATACCAATCAGTTAACTACTTATCATAGCCTTAAAGTCATAAAAAAAAAAATTCTTAAAGCAAATTTTATGTTCTTGGTGGTTCTGAACAAGTGCTTCAAATGCTAAAAAAGTAACCAGCAAGTTAGCATTTTGGCAGTGAAACTGTGCCGGCAAACCTAGAGAACTGTAGTAATAACTCAAATGACAACAAATGATTAAGTAGCTATAATTCGGAGATGCCCATTTCCCTTATTGTTCCAGGAACTAAACACAAATTATTCTCCGAAAATTAAATCGAATTCACTCACCTGAACCACGGCATGACCTCCTCAACCAAACAAAGAACCCTCCTATACACCTCACTATCCTTACTTTGATTCATGCCCGCACATCTCACAAGCGTCACCACAATTCCTCCGACTAAAGACCCCAAATCCTTATCACCGCTCCCCTTCTCCACGTCTGGCACAAATCTGCGGTCCGATTTGACCCGTGTGTTCGACCCAAATTCAATCGCCTTAAGGCTCTCCAAAACCCTAAACCCCTCGCTCTCTGCATCCTTGTACCGCCCACATGCCTCGAGGCATGTCACCATCCGAACCCTCTGGAGGTTAAACGAGTAGGGCGTACCGGACAACACAGAGGACAAGGAGTCCAGGCAATCGAGGCAAAGCCTGTAAATATCGAAGAGTTCCAGGGTAAATTCGTCATCTAACTTGGAGAAACCGGCGAGGCGTTTGGGGAGAAGGGATAGCGTGCGGTTGATGAAGGGGAGGAACTTCTTAGCAAGCGAGCGGAGAAGGGTTTGCTGGTCTTGGGATTTGGTTGATTTTTTGGTTTTCTTGGGATTCTGGAGTTGGGTAAATGGCTGAAGGTAGTCGGAGACGAGGGGATGAAGGCCGCTGGAGCAGGAGGTTTCAAGCTTCGAAATGATGGAGGTCTCGTCCATGGCGGTGACGAGAGTTTAGAGAGAGAGGGATTTGGAGATTTTTTTTTTTTTTTTTTTTTTTTTTTTTATGAGATTTGAGTTTTATCTTTTAAAATATCGATGGTATCAGAATACAGAAAGTTTTGATACAAATATTGGGATATTATCGATATCAATATAAATTGAATAAAAACCACGGAAATTGTAAGAAAAATTTAGAAATTTTTATTGAAACTTTGGAGGATGTTTATTTAGTCAATTATAATTAGTTTATCACAAAAAAATTGAAACGAAATGCATTGTATGATGGGTTTAACTGATTTAAGTTGATTATATAATGAGCTGACAAACACTGTGAGTGTAGAAAACTATGTAGTAATTAATGAAAGAAAATTAAACACACCATAATCATTTATATATAATGATTTACTAAAATGATGGGTTTAACATGAGCTGACAAACACTGTTGTAGAAAACTATGTAGTAATTAATGAAAGAAAATTAAACACACCATAATCATTTATATATAATGATTTACTACAATATTTTACATTGTAGAGATACATGAGTGACTTAGTACCACATAGAGTTCTTATCTGCATATTATCACAAAAACATAAGTAACATGGTGGTTAAGACATTGGAGGAGTGAAATGGCAGGGTCGAATCCCCTTTGAGTGTGTGCTTTGTGTTTTTTTTCTTCATGTTTTCCATTACATTGATATTTTCAATATTATAGCGATATTTTGACAAAATATTACTGAAGTGTAATAGAAATTATCGACATCGATATTTTTCAATATTATCGATATGTTATACGATATGTATACGTTTCGAAATATCTGTGATCCAAAAAAATGATAATATTCTCGATATTTCGTATATATTATCGATATTTTAGACTATGTCTAGGAGAGGGAGAGATTGAGAAAGGAAGAGAGAGGAGGAGAATGACCCCCCCTATCTCACAATCGTGCTTGAAGAGAAAAGAGGAAGGAGGGAGAGACTGTTTCAGCAAGGCATTTTGCCTTGAAATATGCTTTTTTAAGAGTTGTTATCACAATTAGTCCGTAAACTTTTTAAAAGTTCTCATTTGAGTCCTTCAACTTTCAAATCAATCAATGTGATCCATCATCTTTTGGTCTACGCATCAATTTAGTCCTTATTGTCGTATTTTAACAAAAGTTTCATTAAAATTACTCAAGTTTCATCACACGACCAACTTTATAATGGAATTTTCAATATATATATATATATATATAGCTCATTTAAGTCCTAAAACTCACATTTTGCTAAACAAGGTCATTTGCTCTCTATTTTGGTTCCATCTATGAGAGCATATAACCTTATTGAGCTAAAAATGTAAGATGCACTTTGAATTATAAGTAGGCAGGTTGTATTTTGATGAAAATACACATTTAAACATCAACACGAAACTGAGTAGAACCAAACTAATTGCATTTTGCTAGGTTTGGACCATATTTCATTTTTCTGTTGTAAAAACTGAACCAAATCGCTTGGATTGGTTTGGTTGGACCAATTTAGACAGTATGAGTGGTTTTTCACCCACCCATCTCTGCCTTTCCTGGGAAAAAATAAAAAATAAAGACAAATTTTTAGGTATCATGCAAATATTTAGGACAAATTTCTCATTGTTCGCATCATCAATAAATAAAACCATATTTATTTTCACGATGTGGTAACAGCGAGTGGTTCATATTTAAAGGGTTCATTATGCATGCAATTTGCAAATGCCGCCGCTGCTAGATGCAATTTTCTGTTAAAGGCAAACCTCAAATGATGTTTAAAATGTTGAAGAATACACTAGGGACATCATTCAGTTTACAAGAATTGCAAATTAGAGGTCATGACATTACTAACTCATCAATTTATTGATCAATAGTTTTATGGGAGAGGATCCGGAGGGTGCATGAATTTGCTGATAAATTACAGGTCCATGGAGAGCTGATCATGCATGGGCTGGCAGTGGTTTGCCTCCTAGAAATGACTTAAACAGCGCAAGTGATCTCTTTGGTTGTGTAGATGGAGCCGTGTGTGAAGCTCCTCTTAAGATGGCGAATGATAGGATATCACCATAAACTTGTGTCCACCCACCAACCTGAGAAGAAAAAGAAAAAAAAAAACAGTTCAAATATAAAACACAGTTTCAATTATATACATGTGACCTGCCTAACTGGATCTAGCCTAGAGTAAAAGGCGCCGACGTTGACTTGCAGATCAATAGTCTCAAGTTCGAACCTCTATAGCACCTTCACAGTGTGTGACAAAACCCCCCCTCCCCCTTCCTAACTATAGCGACAACAAAATAGTATGCTTGTGACCTAAAAAGTTGAGAGGGAAAAAAAACAGAGAGAGTTTATTTATGATAAGTACTCTATCGGTGAAGCTATATGCACCCTAAATTATAAATAATTTTTAAGTAATTTTATTGGGTTTTAACCACAAGTTAGAGGAGAGTCTTGGTTGAAAATAAAAAATAGAAAGTCAATGAACACATGTCTGCAAATTCAACATTATCTTTTCCCTTTCTGTTAATTTATGGTTTAGTTAGTATACGTGAGTAAGCGGGCAGGCAGGCTCGTAGTGCGTGTGAATTACGTTATTTGGGTGTTAATTAATTTGATATATATTATTATGTTATATGAATGTGAAGCATGGTGGGTGACCTGCTTTCCCTCAAACCAAGCTCTGTAAGGCACAGTTGACTTGAGACCCAGCTGCGTCGCCAATCCATTAATCAAACTTCGACTTCCGAAAAATGGAACCACTGAATCTTGATCTCCACTGCAACAATTCAATTAAATCATTAGTACCACAACACAAATTTGTTATACTGCACGCACCAACTCTTTTCTCAACTCTTTCAAATATAGAATCGGCTCTATATAGTTTTGTAATCTCACAAAACTTAGCTTGCATCATACTAGAAAGCCGAAAAAAGAGTTGGTGTTTCAAGTATTATTTTGAGCTTCGAACAACTCATCAAATTACCTATAAACCATTACACGAATGCCAGATTTGACAAGTGAGCCGACAATAGGAATGGTAGGAATTTCCAGATCTCGCATATCATATTGCAGAACCCTGCAGTGAAGTAATTAAGATTAAGATAGTCAAACAAAAATACCCCCACCCAAGATTATTCCCAATCTCAATAAGAAGCTATTAAAAAAAAAAAAAAAACCTAGGTCATCAAGATTTACTTTTCTAAAAGAAAAATAACAAAGGGTTTAAATTTTACCGGCTGCACAAACTCCAATTAGAGACTCCAACAAGCTTAGCATGAAGGGCCTTTTGTACATCTTTTCTGTTTAAATAAGTCACTGTTTCTTCCTCTACACAGGCATCTATCTTGTCCGTAAGTTGCTGCAAGCGAGATACAAATTAGCTAGTGATATCTTTAAACAAGAAAAAGGGAGAGTTTAAAAATGAAGCTACATTTTTCATGCAGAGTGGCAGAGACATATACAATATATACTAACTGGTTAGCGCTTGACCGCTTCTGTTTACCTGATTATAATTGCCGGCTTCTGCACGTGAACGATGAAATGCTGAAGTTCGAAAGTTTGACCTTAACGGGTTCAGAATTTCCAATTTTGTTGGAAAGGGGGGCGACAAACAAATGTCGCCGGTAACGTAGTATTTGTCGACAGAGTTGCTAAGTTCTTGGGAAACTTGAGTGATTACATCAGAACAAGCATCAGAGGGAGAGCCTGCTATGGTCTCTCTCAATAACTGAGAACTGTTGCAGACTGAAGTGAGAAGTCCATAAGCAGCATCAGAAATCAGCCCATGAGACCAGTAAAACAAATCCTCCGCATTGATATCAGTACTGAATTCCAGCAGAGGGTTCCCTATCTGTTATATCATCATCATGAGGGCTCATTAAGAAACCAACCCTATGGATGTATTTAAATGTCATATTTTTCATGTTCTTACTCACAGCTATACCCTTGAGGTTGAAATTCACACCAGACTGAATTATTAGCTGTGCAAGTTGTGGCACATAGTGACCTATTTATAAGAAACAAATACAGACAACTAATCAGCTCTTAAGTCTTAACAAATCTTCTTTCTCACTCCGTCCCAGAAACAAATCCTGTCAACTAATCAGCTCTTAGTTTTTAAAATTCTCAAAGTCTTAAAAAGATAGCTAAAAGTATTTAGTACATCTATCTATGTTCTTTCATTAAATCAAAACAAACCTGCATAGCTTTCTCCTACAAGAAACAAATCTCTGTGGTTGTATTCTGGAAATTTGTCAAACCAGCGCTGAAGAAATGTTAAACTGTCTCGTGCTGAACAAACAGAACAAACTCACCGTCACTTAGAGAGTTAGCAGATCTAAAGAAGAAGCAGAAGAAGAAACTAAGTGAAATTCTTTTACACATTAGTTTTGATAATAAGAAAATGGGGACAAAATCCAACCTGTTATGTTGTCGTTCACATTTTCGTAAAATGACTTATCAGCAGCAAATGAGAAACCAACACCGGCTGGTGACTCTAGGTACAACATGTTTGCTTCTGTGAAACAAAGACAAACTCAAGAAATCAACAATGAGCAACTAAGATGTATGTTGAACTATAATTTTTATAATTTTTATCGAAGGGTACCTGTGTTCCAACTGTATGGATTCTTTATTAGAGTAGCCCCTCCAGTTGGTTTAAAAGGACCGTGTTCAACGAAAGCGCCCTCTCCAACCGACGAACAACCAGGCCCTACAAAGGAGGAAGATGATCAAGTTAGAAACACACTCAAAACCCAGAAGAACAATGGGGTTTGTATCTTTATTTCAGCTGCGTACGTTAAAAAAGATTAAAATCACCTCCATTGAACCAGACAACAAGTGGTTTCGAAGCAGGGCGAGACTCTGCTTCAACAAAATAGTAAAACAGAGATCTCTGTGGGTGGTCATCTACATCAATGTAGCCTGCAAATTGTTGGAAGCTGACACGTGGCTGCCCAGGCAAACTCACAATTTTATTAGCCATGGGAAGGGCCTCCACTGCACCCATGAGAATAAGCATGGAAGTTAGAAAGCCTATGCACATCCATGGCTGAGATGCCATGGTTGAGAAAAAGAGATGATAAGGTTTATGGTATCTGAGAGAGAGAATTAACAGAGCTTAATTGAGGGCCACTATTTTTAAGGACAAGAGGCTGCTACTTTATATGGGGAAGATAATTGAACAATTGAAAATTAAACACAGTACGCTTGACTTTGACGTATAAAAAATACGTTCTTTACTTTTACTTTTATTTCTACAACACGTGATGTACGGGTAAACAAAAAGAAAAATAGAATCATATAATCAGGGACACACTCGAAACTACCATGGTGCATTTGAATTACTTTTATTTATACAACACATGGTGCATTTGAATTTAAAAAAAAATTCAAAGGCATTAGTGAAATTCTGAAACTAGCGTCTCTTTTTAGTCCTTAAAACTCCTTCAACTTTAATTTCGTGTTTAGTTAATGAGAAATCTTAATTTTGTATTGAATTAAAGGGTAATAATGACATCCTCATCTTGATCCATACCTTAGTTGAACTTGACACCCAATTAACTTCTTTTGTTTTTGTTATGTTTTGAGGAAGACACCAAATTAGCTTTATGTGTACGTATTAAATCAAATTCGAAGGAGCTTTGGATGCTTTCCTCATAAAAAGCTTGCTTCTAAAAAATTCAACACTTTTTATCCTTCTTTATCTTTTAACACTTTATTCCTATCATATGTTAAAACTAAAATTTGTGCTGAGCAAATTTGACATAGGGTTGTCATTACTAGTTGACCAAGGTAGTGAACTCGCTCCACTTACACCCAAGTCATCACCAGTTGACCAAGATAGTGAGCCTGCCCCATTTACACCCAAGTTCGAATATATATTAGGTTAATTTAGAGTAAATATTTTTAAAAATAAGTATACAATACCGGGTAACACTACCATTTATTTTAGGGTTGAGTGTCGCCAAGTTAAACAATTTCGCCGCAATCATCCAGTTTTTCAAATTTTATCCAATTTTCAGTTAAAATGTCATGTGCTTGGCACATGAGTAATATTTTTTTCGATTTGAAAACACAGAAAATGAGCAAGGGACATCCATTCAAGTGTGTCCATTGAGAACATCTACGTACAAAAATGCTTATTAGCATAGAATTCCGGATCAGATTCACAAGACACACGAAGCAGACCTAGTTTCTTCCTCCCTTTAATGGCATCCTCGACTGCCATTGCTCCCTCATCAAAAGATAAAAAATGAAAAAGCAGAGGGTGAAAACTCACAATGACATTTCATTGCCCTGTCCTTCACAGCCATTACAAATCAAAAGATGTGTGGTCGAACACATAAACATGTTAGCTGAGAAGGGGTCATGGTGCCAGCACATCTTCATGACTGGGCAGCCACATCCAACCACTGCAGTTATTTAGATTTCTTTTGTTCAGAAACTCTGGCTCCCATGATCTTACAAACAGGCTCATCTTTTGACTGAAGAAGCTTTAGAGCCGGATGAACCTTGAGATCTCCCATTAATATCTTTTGGCCAACATCCAACTCACTCAGATCCACATCAATATAAGGAGGAATCACATCTGCAGGGCAAAGGAACTTTACAGTCCTCTTGATTGTATTTAAATAAGCACCTGCCAAATTGTTAAAGGTCACACTTAAAAGAATCAGATCATTAAAATTATTCTAACAAAAAAGTAAACTAATCCATAGTAACCGACACGACTCATGAGATTATGAGTAATGATTTGAAACAAAGACTATGAAGTAACTGCCCTGCACAAGACGCTAATATCAACCAAATCTATGGAACAGAGTTTACAGTATATAATATAATAGGATATGAAAAGTAAGCTGTGATCAAATGAAGTCTCTATATATTGTTTCCTGGAGGCAAAGCTAGGAACCAGGAAACTAATGAACAATCAGTCTAGGCTAAGCCTTGCCAGCCCTATGTCCCTACCTATCCCCATTTTGGTTACCGCATCAGCAGCAACATTTCTTTCTCTGTGAATATGAGCAGCAAAACAGTGCAAGTGCCTATGGATCAACTCTCTGCACTCATCAGCCAGACCCCATAAAGGGAGGCGACAATGGCGGAATCCACCTCAACCATGATATGAGCAATTTGAGTTTCCCAAGCTATGGAGCAAGGCACATATTTCGGTTTGTAAATATCCTGACCCCAGATTAGCATAGAAACCTATGACCCAGTCATTTTTCCAATCTCTAATGAGACCTCCAGCCCCTAAAGTTTGATTAGAAATTTGACTTGTTTCCTAAATAATAGAAACTCTTCACAATCAACAAAACCTTGTTTGATTTCCTGATAATAGCTGGAATTCTCAATCTCAGTTGCCAATGAGTTCAAATTAATAACATACTTCATAGGAAAGTTTCATATTCTCAATCACCCATGTCATGAATTCCACTTTGAAACAGAAACTGAAAATCGTTTTATAATCAAATGTTAGAAACAATGATTTCCCACAAAAGTTCTAGAACAATTTAAAATTTCAGACGGCTCGACCTTCATGGAAGGCTCATAATGATCATGAAGGCAATATTCTGACGCTAAGTTGTGATCAAAGCGCACAAGCACCTCTGTTTTTGTTGTTCCATATACGACTATAGAAAAACAAAACCATGAACAAATTTTGACCAATTATCCTACTTTGCTAGCTACAACAGTTTATATACACAAAGGACAGTTATAATAATATCTACAAGTGCTGTAAAGATGAAGATGACCGAAACGAAATCTCATACACAAGAAGAAAATAGAAACAGAAATTGCAAAAGGAAAATTGGAACAAGGAAATGAAATCTGATAGATAGAAGAGACAAAAGGAAAGGGAATTGATTTGTTTTACCTTTCTTCAATCCAGGAGAGACATCATCTCCCCGAAATACAAGAGGAATATCGACTTTCAACAAAGCATGAGAAGGAGCCCTTATGAAGGTCACATTAAGCGGTGCGTCCGTGGCCGAGTGCAAATGAATCTAACAAACAAAACAAAACGCCAACATCAAATAAACCTTAAAACCCAAAACAAAAATCAAATATCTTGAAGTGAAGTTGAGCAGACCATACATACCATGCGAGGCAAAACGCGGACCCTCTCAACGACGTCGTCGTTTTCAGAGTCGAAATCGGAGCGAACCTCGAGGTCGAAAAGTCTGGAGAGGAAGAAGGAGCGGCCGAGATGACCGACAAGTTTTCGGATTTGGTTGGTCCGTACAGAGATGAGGCGCTTGTTGCCGCCGTGCTGGCCGTCCTCTTGCTCGAAGACAATGCTGGGGACGCGGCCGGCCTTGCGCTCTTTGGCGGAGATGCTCTTACCGGAGGCGGGGCGTGGAACGGCGAAGATTGTCTCGGCGTATTTCGGGTCGGGTCTCGGGAAGTCCGGTTCGAGTTCCGGGTCCGGGGGGAGCAGAGCGGCTGTGGCGGATTGGGCGTAGCGTCGGATTTGGAGCTGGAGGGCGGCGACGCGCTGCCGGTGAAGGAGGAACATTTTGGTGAACCCGAGTTTGAGTGTGGGGAGAGTTGGAGACGTTCAAGAGAAGAGTGTTTTTCCAGTTTTACCCTTAATAGCTGAAAACTTCATTATTTATTTATTTGCAACAGAAACATCAATGGTTCAAGTTTACGATTACTAGCAAGCAACCAAGATTTTCTGAAAATAATTGCTTATCTAGAAAAGAGCATTCGTGAAGAAGGGAAATTGTAAAATGGTTAAGAGCGACTATATTCGGGTCTATTTTCTTTTTTATTTTATAAAATAAGTATAGTCGGATGACTATATTCCGTTTTTGTTTAGGTTTTTCTCAAGGCCTTTTATCAGAAAATGTTTATGACGTTTGTGAAATTATCAGATTGCATTCTTAAAATTTTTTGTATCATTCATGATCCCTAACGTTAATATAAGTGCTCTTAAATAGTTCATATGTCAAAAAAAAAATTAAATTTAGGATATAATCGTCAAATTAATATAAAATTATAAAATATATATATATATATATATTAACAAAATCACATCACTGATAATTCAAATAGAGCACAAATTCCAAAAAATACTTCCAAATCTCTCCACGAACTACCAAACCAGCATTTGGGGGTCTTGAATTGATAATGACATAATGATAAAAAGAAATAAAAATAAAGCCTTTTTCTTAATCTACAAATTGCTTCTCATCTTCTCAAAAAAAGTTTTGTCTACTTCTCAGATGAGTTGGGTCCCCTCTTCTTGTCGAAGCCAACCACAGCGGTGACGAATCGGCGGTTGTATTGCATGCGCTTGTGGGCGCGTCCACGGGGCTTCTTCTTCTTATCTTGCTTAGCCACTTTGGGAGTTTGGCCTCTCGCCTTACCAGCACGAGCCAAAGATCCATGAACCTTTCCCATGGCTTCTTACTAAGAGCTTGAAAGAGCGTTGAGGTGGTGTTTGTATTTGCAGACGAGATCACGAAAAGGAGAGCTAGAAACCTGTAACCATAACCAGGATCGGAGAAATACAAAAAATCAGGAAATTTGGAACATCCGTTGCATGTTACGATGATAGTCCTATTTTGGTATTTATGTCCAATCGCATTTTGACATGTGGAATTTTTACCACACATGACGAAATGTGATTAATTGGGGATGACAAAACAATGTTATTTATGTGATATATAAGTTTTTCTCAACTTCTTTCTCTAGTAGCAATCTTCCTTACCAGAATCGTTGAATGTATCTTTTCTGTCAAACATTATCCATGCATATTAGTTGATGAATTCTTTTTGCACATTTTAGATGAATAAATAGTTTTTTATGACGATTTTTGGGTATGACAATTGAATGAGGACTTAAATTATAAAATATTCCTTCTGAATGACAATAATAACTTGTAAATATATGTACCGAACTCAATCAAACCGAAAGTTCTGTACGATTGACGTGTTGGGCTCTTTCTCGAACCAAACATATGGCCAGGCCTACAATGGTTCACAGAGGCTTTAGAAAATGCAGTTTACTGAGACTCTTCAATGGCATTTCAACTAGACCAGTCATTGAATCATGTGACTATGTCACTTTGTGTAGTTCATTGTTTGAATCTTCACATTGGTTCCTTGTTTGAATCCTTACTTTCCGAAGGTTTCAAGAAAAATATCTCATTTACTTACTTGCATGAGAAAACTGTATGAAATGGGCTTTGGTGCTCTCAACAATCCCAACATCTTCATCGCCTAAGAATTTTGCATGGGCTTAGTTTCAACCATATGCCCTGTGTCCATATGAGCTTGGTATATCGTTTGCCATAGGGAATAACTATTTTGATTTCATGAGAGTGTTTTCCATACTTGGGAGTTTGTTGCATTGGACCATAAATTTTTTGGTATCAACAATAATGAACTATCATAATTTTTCCCATCTTCTTGTTCCAACAAAGGCATTGATGAGTTACAAAACAATCAATTGACACAAAAAGATAAAGTAGGAAAAGTACTTTTGAAAAGTAAAATCTTCAACCCAATCAATCCAGCTTGTACCTCAATGAAAGAACATTATTCGACAAATATAAAGCATGCCACTCATCAACATCTGGTGTATATATATATATATATATATATATATATATATATATATATATATATTGTGAAATGTGAAAGTAAAAACAAAAAGAAACCTCAAACAAAAGGTTTGTGGAAACAATTAGATTTTGACTCCACTATAACCAATTAACTTGGTGAAGGCATTGTAAAACAAAGTAGGGCAAATATTCATTATGCTCAGATACGCTCATATTATTATTTTTATCAAATATGGAGGTATTTATACAAGTACAAAGATGTGTTAACCCTAAATAAAATAGGAAATATATCTAAATTACAATAGGAAGTAAATCTCTATTACAATAGGACTAAATAATAATTGGTAAGTAACCAAAATTCTAATGAAATAAGGAACCAAAATCCTAACTAAATAAGGACTCGCCAACACTCCCCCTCAAGTTGGGCAAAGATATTTCGCACGCCCAACTTGACAAGCAAGTCACAGAACACCATGCTTGAGAAGCACCAATTGTAGAGAATGTTTTTTTGTCAACCACGAGTGAAACAAGTGACAAACTAAAGCAAAGTTCGCAGCAAAAACACAAGAGCAAACCCTAAAAAAGGGGGCACATAGAAGAACAAATAAAAGTAGAACATAGAAACCCTATGAGCATGACAGTAGATAAGGCAGAATACAGACACCCTGCAAGCACAGAAGTAGGTAAGGCAGAACACAAAAACCCTGTGAGCACGGCAGCAGATAAAGCAGAACACAGAAACACTGTGAGCACGATAGTAGATATGGCAGAAACTAAACCCTAAAAAATAGGGTAAGGCAAGGTAAAGCCAAACCTTGAAAAAATAAGGTAAGGTAAGACAAAAAAAGTCAATAGCAAAGGCAAGGTCAACGAGCGTGACCACAACGAAAACACACCAGCAAAGGCATGAGTAATAATACTGGCATCATAACAAGCAGGAGCAACAATACTGGTACCAATAACAGCAATACAAGGCACTGGCACCAGCAAGAGCAACAAGGCAGCGACATAACAAGCATCATCAACAGTAGTCAACACTATCCCCAGCAAGAGTCATAATAGGCAGGAGTAATAACATTGTCCCTAGCAAGAGACCAAACATGTATGAGCAACGGTACTGGCACCAGCAAAGGACATAGTAGTCAGCAGCAATAACACTGACAAATACTTCCATTATTGCAGAGACAACTGCTTTTCACTCCCCCTCTCCCCTGAAGAGAAGGGGTCGTCGGAACCACAAGAAAAGTGGCACTTAAGAAACAGAAGCTGACTGACGCATAGATGTAGAAGAATCAGCCATGGCAGATAGGTAACTGAATTGCAGCAGAATAGATGAGCAGCAATGTCACTCCCCCTCAAATCCGATGATGTATGAGAGTCGAGGTTTGGAGAAAGCAACACCGAAAAATAAAGTTGCAGCACCCAAATAAAGTTGCATCTATCTCCCTATCAAATCCGACACTGGTAAAGGGTCGAGATTTGGAAGAAGAGAAATTGAAATAATAGTAAAGAGACTTAAACATGTCAGTCTCGTGGCAGAAACAAATGCAAGAGGGGAAAGTGGTAGCATACAGCTGTCCCATGAAGAAAAAACTTCATAAAATAAGAATAGTAAGGGGGAAACCCAGCAAATCATGAATAGAGACAAAGACAAAAATAAGGTGCTCAAACGGGAATTAGAGCAAAGGACACTGAAAAAAGGAAACCCTTCATATGTGGAATAGGAATAGATAGAATGCCTATCAAAGGGAAGCAATATTATATAAGGGAGCTGTGAAAGCGAGAGATAATGTAGTGAGTGAACAACAAAATGGAAAAGGTTGGTAAAAGAAAGATGAGAAATAGAGAGGACATGAAAAGAGTTCGGCTGCATTGCAGGGGAAACCACATCGGTAGATCAAAGAGGATAAAACTAAATATATTAAAAAGTAAAGCATGGGAAATTGCATGTGACAATTTTGAAAAAGAAACTAGTGGAAGAAAGTGAGGTGCTAGAACTAAAAAAAAGGATAGAATAATGTTGTGATTGAAGGAACTTGATGACAAAGGAAGGTGTCTGTGAGGAAATAGACAAACATGGAAAGGGATGAATATTGGAAAGAGGCCAAAGGTAGAAAGAAATAAGCATAAGGGTAAAAGGGAAGGAGATAGAAAAATAAATAAAAAACACCTAACAAGAAAGGCTAGAGTGACAAAGATGGAGTGATGGCGTGGGGAAAGAACACAACAAACACCAGCCATTGGGCATAGACAAACAAAAGAGATAAACATAAATAGAAGAGAGCTAAATGGAGCAAAGAGAGAAACAGAGAAAGGTTGCTCAAAACTAAAAAGCGGAAAGGCAACTCAAGAGAGCAGCCAAAGAAGACAGAGACCGGCAGAACAATCAAAGGAAAGGCTCGGCGAGCGGTGACGAGACTCACAGAGTAAAGAGACTTGTTATGAAGTTTCAAAGATAGAGAAGCCGAGACATCAAGAAAGACCATATGGCATACAAAGATGAAAAATAAAAAATTTGGAACAATAGCAAAGTAGCCTGTGAAGGCTAGGTGCGGTGAAAACACATATGAGAGGATGAACAAAAGATGTTGACTATACATATGAGAGGATTGACAAAAGAAGATGACTATACAAGATGAAGACCCATGATGGGTTAGGAATGAGGAGTGCCAACGACTCTCAATTTGGCAGAGGTTATCACAGGTTAGGAATCAGGC